>NW_026690807.1:600000-778842 GCF_019097595.1 Hemibagrus wyckioides | reverse complement strand
GCCCTACTTGTTGCTTTCATTTTCCGAACAAAGCAAACACTTGTTCATGCACTAGTGCCCATTTGAAGCTAGACGGCATCACCATAGTGGAGAAACTGCTCTAGTCACTCTTCAGGGTCCTGATTAGGACAAGTGGGCTCTTACTGGAGCAAAGCTCCAAGGCTTGTTTCTGCCCGGTCTCCCGAAAGTCAAAAGCGGAGCGGCAAAGTGCACTCAGTTGCATTTGACAGGCTTGTTGGCCAGAGTTCTTTGCAGTGAGAGCTCTTTCCGATTTACAATTGCGGTGTAAAGATGTTGGCTTGCAGCCTGCAGCAAAAGCCTTCCTTTACTAAGCGCTGCTTGATTTGAAGTAGACACTTGTTTCATTTTCTAAGCACTAAAGCGCATTTCCAAACTAGGCATCACATTGTGGAGAAACTGCTCCAGTCGCCTTCAGGGTGCCGATTAGGACAGTGGACGCATACTGAAGCAAAGCTCAAAAGCCTTGGGTTGTTTCTGCCCGGTTTTGAACAGGGGGCCTTTCGCGTGTTAGTGGTGAAGCGTGATAACCACTACACTACAGAAAATATAAAGAAGCAGCTCGGGCTCTCATCTTCCAAAATAAATCAATTATTACAGCTGGCATTATTGATATTAGAGAAATACGCTGACCAGCTGCTGTTCAGAGCAGTTCTGTATCTAAGCAGGTGCTCAGTGTAATCTATAGAGTGTACAGATTTGCTGGGTTTCCTTTATAATTGCTAAAATGGTCACTCTGACATCTCTTGGTGGGGACATGTTTTTAAAATGGCAAGGTTAAAGCTAGGTAGAACCTAGGGAAAGTTTTGTAGACTCAAGAATATAAATAGCATAAATAGAGGAAAAGAAAGATATGTTTCTTGATGAACACAAGATGGCGAACTTGGTTATCTTATGGTCTGACAAGTACAAGAGCACCTTCTGTAATATAGGCTCTGCCTGTTCTTCTATCATTCATACTGCACAAATATTTAACCCTTGCCATTGTTAATCTCAGGAGCTAAACTAATTTCAGACATATAAAACAACTGTTCACTTTAGACTAAAGTGTTTTTTCTGATTCAACATTAAAGTCCATGGAGAAAAAAGGGGGATTTGTTCATCTCCTCTGCAACTGTATCAGACTCTGCACTATGCTACTCTGCTCTAACCTAACCCACAGTGACAGGAAATCCAGCTGCACTGTACAAAAATTTTGACAGTTCTGTTATATTGAAAGTTTTACTGAATTGAAGATACATGTTTTAAGGTTTTTCTTCTTGATAAAACCTGAACAGACTGTGCTGGTTCAGCACCATCAATGTTTTGGATAGCAGAGGAGCACATGGCTGCGGTGTGGAGCGAGTGAAGCATGGCAAAGCTGTTGGAGACCGAAGAAATGAAATGAAAAAGAATGAAATGAAACAGCCTTTATTTTCACATATACATTACAGTGAAATTCTTTCTTCGCATATCCCATCCTTGGAGGTTGGGGTCAGAGTGCAGGGCGCCCCTGGAGCAGAGAGGTTAAGGGCCTTGCTCAAGGGCCCAACAGTGGCAACTTGGCAGTGCTGGTGCTTGAACCCTGATCTTAACCACCTGAGCCACCACTGCCCCTAAAGGATCATGTCAGAAGTGGGATTGAGACCCACGCCTCCATTCGGAGACCAGAATCCTCCTTACATCAGGGGAAGGTTTGAACCTTGAGTCTGGCGCCTTAGACCGCTCGGCCATCCTGACACTTAGGGAACACATCCTAAGCCATTGCACTCGTCACTGCTCCACCGTACCTGGACCCCTTTCAGCCCCTTTTCAGCCATCAACCATCAACCATGGCTGTGTAACCATGTTTTCCCTATTTTGCTCCTTTTTCTATTTTCACTGAATTTTGTACTCCAAAGATTCTTTTTTCCCTATGTGCACCAAATAAATACACTGTGAATTTTAACCTTAGCTGTCTCATGTATGTCTGTTAAGCCCTCACTGCCTGAGTAGCTACAACCTGTATTCTCTAATGAGTTAAAGTCATAAAGTTTCTTCCTCATGTCATCTCAAGGTTTCCTCCATGTAACTGTTTCCTTTCGGTTACTCATGATTGATTTAAATCTACAATTGCAAAGTATTTCATTAAATTAAAGTTTCTGACTCTGTTCACGTTCATTACATTAAAGTATCTATAATTATGTAATGAACCTGTTTACCCAAATAAGTAGCTAAAAAAATTTAACAACCATGAAACCAGGACAACAGAGAAAGTAGTTTCACCAAGAAAAGATAACATGGGACATGCCAAAGAAATGAACAAGTGGGCCAGAAATAAAACCAGATTAGTGACCAAAAAACACATTTCCTCTTGAATCCGTTCATTTATCAGCATCTACATACTATATTCTGATTGTACACATGGATATATCGCCAACATACTGCATAATCTATTGAAAAGACATACTGCAAAGAAATATACATTTTTAAGTGCTTATATATTTTTTCACATTTTGTACTGTTACAACCTGGACCTGAAATGAACTTACCTGGGATTACACAGTATATCATGATTATATATATAATACTGTATATAAAAATGTTTGTTGACTTATTTTGCCACCTATTGGGATAATAGAGATAAGATAGTGTTTTTCCCCCTGAATGTTTTCATTCAATTACTTTCAGAAATGATCATGATTTATAACAAAAATTAATTTTTGTGGGCCATATTAGCCAATATCAAGCTATGAACATGGACTTGAGCAGTGACAGACTGTAAAATTACATCCAAATTCTAACAGCAACATACTGTTTTTCCAAACAGTACGATACAGTAACATACTTGTAAAATCTTAAGCAGGTTACCATAGAATTTAACAGTAATATACAGTATTTTCTTTTTGTGGTATAGACCAGTCAAACACATGCACTGTAAAAAGTAATTGTTGAATCTACTCAAGAAAAACTTGTAAATTTAACTGACTTTAGAAAATTTGTTGATTTAAATTGATTAGACTGTGTAGTGTGAACTAAACTTAAGAGTACTTAAGAGTATTTATTTATTTATTTATAGGTTCTGGGTCTTTTTCCCCTTTAGCTATAAAATAACCTGGAAACCAGTAAGATTTAAGTTTATTGCCAGTCAGCTGCTGCTACATCACAATCCACCATATTTGTATGAACAGATCTTGATATATTTACTGGCCTTTGGTTAAGTTTCAGCATAGGCCGAAACAATTACTATTACAATTATTATTACTATCACAATTAGAATTACTCTTCTAATTTCTTAAACACGCTTTTGTCTCATGCATCGCAATGTGACAGAACACAGGTGTTTGGAGAAGACATTGGCGAAGAAGAACTCAAAGAACAGCACGTTTTAGGGATGTAGTAGAATGACTAGGTATGCTCACAATGATCTGTTTATAAACATCAGTGTCTCTTACAACTTAAATACAATTTTATTTGCTAGTTGTGTGGAAAGAGGAAAAAGACATAAAAGGCACACTGAAGTAGTTTTATGTCAAATGCGACCAGTGCTACGTTGCAAAAATCGACTTTTTACTGAACACTTGTTTTTATTACATTTCTAAGCTATTTTAATCGGTTTGTAAGTTCATGGTTTATCATTAATGATATGTAAAAACCTGTGCGGCCTTTATGAACATTCTTTCTAGAGCGTTTGATCCATACGTGTGGTTCACATGGAAATGAACAACATGATGCCTGAATTAAGATAAGCTTAATTAACAAGCATGTACCATATTTTGTGTTTTTTATTTAGTGTATGCTTATTTTGGGGACTTAAATTCATGCAGTGGAAGTGTAGGTTTTGCTTGTTTTCGTGTGAAAAGTGGGCTCAGCTGTTGAAAACACTACAGAATAAAACATGGAAGCTACACTAGAAGTACTCCAATTCCATGTCTCTACACAGATTGTCTGTGCTCATTCAAATCATTTAATGCAATAAGTGTACATAACAAAACATCATTCACATCAGGCACATGGTAGCCTATCCAGTCCATGTGATAACATCCCTTTGATATTTCACTGCCCACTTTGCAGTTTTGAGGAGCCCTGCACAGAGTCTATTTTTTCTCATTTGCGTGGCATCTCAAAAATCATAGAACTGTGCAGTTTCCTACAACAATTGCAATTTTGAGAGCAATATCTACTCTACATTTAATTCCCATAAATGTAGAGAGCATGGGCATTTGATCAGAGGCAGTTAAAATCTGGCGTTCTCTTGTATGTTGCTACACACAGTGTAGATAATGTGCAACAAGAACAGCCCTTGAGCGCTGATCCTGTAGATGAACTTTTGGAGATAAATGATATAGAGATTGAAAACTTTGATGAATTGCGTCCTCAGTTGGAGCCTCACTCTTTCTCAAATTATAGCCTCACTCTCTCAAAATGCAGGTGATTTTGCATGTTTCTGATTTGGCTGCACAGGAAATAATTCAACATATAAATCAAATTTTACTTCTTTCATCTTGACAATGACCAAAGATGGTGAGCCTCTTTCCACAATAAGCAGAGGAGCATCATATTTTCAGAGTGAATTTCTGATTGCCATGCCAGTTGAATACAAGCTTGATTCAGAGTCAGTCTCTTATGTGCCAGTTCTGCAAATGTTGCAGAAAATGCTAAACTGGGCTGACATTCTATATAGGGTTCTTTGCAATGATCGATTAGTTAATGAATTTAAGACTTACAGAGATGGCACTCAAGATTCAAGATTCAAGAAGCTTTATTGTCATTTCAACCACATATAGCTGACGCAGTACATAGTGAAATGAAATAACGTTTCACCAGGACCTGGTGCTACAGAAACATACAACATAAAGATCAAACACAAAAAAAACAGAAGCTAGGACAGAAGTTTGTCTTAGCCACATAAAGTGCACAGTGTGCAGCTAGGTGCAAACAGATCGAAGACAAGACAGTGCAAAAATAATAAATACAAACAAAAGGCAACACAAAAACACAGGACACTTAGTGCCGAAAAGAAAGAAAAGAACATGTGTAATGGAATATAAGTGAAATAAAATAAGATAAAAAGAAATGATGTAAAAAATATTGTGCAAAGAAAATTCAACAGCAGCAGTTGAGGTAGTGCAAATAAACATAAGTATAACTATAGCAGCGTATGACAGGTAGTGGTAGTGCCACAAGTAATGAACAATTTAAATTATGTGTGTGTGTGTGAGTGTATCCATCCAGGTGAGAGAGAGAGAGAGAGTGTGTGTGTGTGTGTATGTGTGTGAGACAGACAGAGAGTTTTGTACAGTTCAGTCTTGAGTGTGTGTGTGTGTTTATGTGTGTGTGTGAGAGAGAGTTGTTCTACAGTTCAGTCCTGGGTGTTGAGGAGGCTGATGGCTTGAAGAAAGAAACTGTTCAACAGTCTGGTTGTGAGGGCCCGAATGCTCCGGTACCTCTTTCCAGATGGCAGGAGGGTGAAGAGTGTGTTTGAGGGTGTGTGGGGTCATCCACAATGCAGTTAGCTTTGCAGATGCAGCGTGTGGTGTAAATGTCCGTGATAGAGGGGAGAGAGATTCCGATGATCTTCTCAGCTGTCCTTACTATCCGCTGAAGGGTCTTGCGATCCGAGGCGGTGCAGTTCCCAAACCAGGCAGTGATGCAGCTGCTCAGGGCGCTCTCGATGGTCCCTCTGTAGAACACAGTCAGGATGAGGGGAGGAGATGGGCTTTCCTCAGCCTCCTCCAGGAAGTCGAGGCACTGCTGGGCTTTCTTGGTGATGGAGCTGGTGTTGTGTGACCAGGTGAAGTTCTCTGCCAGATGAACACCAAGGAATTTGGTGCTCTTGTCGATCTCCACCGAGGATCCATCCATGAACAGCGAAGAATGGTCACTCTGTGCTCTCCTGAAGTCAACCACCATCTCTTTAGTCTTGTCAACGTTCAGGGAGAGGTTATTGGCTCTGCACCAGGCTGTTAGATGTTGCACCTCCTCTCTATAAGCTGACTCATTGCTCTTACTGATGAGACCCACCACAGTTGTGTCATCGGCCGAACTTGACAGTGTGGTTGGATCTGTGCATTTGCTGCACAGTCGTGAGTCAGCAGAGTGAACAGCAGTGGACTGAGCACACAGACCTGAGGAGCTCCAGTGCTCAGTGTGGTGGTGCTGGAGATGCTGTTCCTGATCCGGACAGACTGAGGTCTCCCAGTCAGGAAATCCAGGATCAGTTGCAGAGAGAGGTGTTCAGGCCCAGTAGGCTCAGCTTCTCAATCAGCCACTGAGGGATGATTGTGTTGAATGCTGAACTGAAATCTATGAACAGCATTGAGCGTAGGAGTCTTTACAGTCCAGGTGTGTGAGGGCAAGATGGAGGTTGTGGTGATGGTGTCATCCGTGGGCGGTTAGGACGATCGCAAACTGCAAGGGGTCCAGTGAGGGTGGTAGCTGTGACTTGATGTGCCTCAGGGCGAGCCTCTCGAAGCATTTCATCACAATTGGTGTGAGTGCGACGGGTTGATAGTCATTGAGGCAGGAAACCGTAGACTTCTTAGGCACAGGGGCGATGGTCATTGTCTTGAGGCACATTGGGATGATGGAGCTGCTCAGCAAGATGTTGAAGATGTCAGTGAAGACATATGCCAGCTGCTCCTCACACTCCCTCAGCACTCTGCCAGGAATGTTGTCTGGTCCAGCAGACTTCCGTGGGTTAACTCTGCATAGAGTTCTCTTCACATCAGCTGTGGTGAGACAGAGCACCTGGGCGTTTGGAGGAGGATGGTCTTCCTCGCTGTTGTGTTGTTCTGTGCCTCAAACCGGCGTAGAAGTCGTTCAGCGCATCTGGAAGGGGAGTTGTCACTGTCACAGGTAGGTAGTGATGTTCTGTAGTTGGTGATCGCCTGGATGCCCTGCCACATGTGCCGGAGTCTCCGCTGTTCTGGAAGTGGCCATGGATTCTCTCAGTATCAAGAAAATGACTTTTTCAACACTGAGACCTTCAGGATTGTCCTAGGTCTTTATTTTGATGAATTTGAGCTTGCCAATCCCCTTGGCACTTCTCAAAAGAAACATAAAATATTTGCTCTCTATTGGGTTCTAGCCAACCTTTCCTCAAAAGATCTTTCATCACTTCAGTCAATTCAGCTAGCATTTTTATGCAGAGCTAGTGCAATTTAACATCATGGTTACAAAGACATCTTGCACCCACTTGTTAGGGACCTTGAAACTCTTGAAAAGCATGGTGTATATATTGAACAGTTAGGAGACTGTTTGAAAGGAAGTTTGCTTTTGTTTCATCTGATAATCTGGGTGCACATTCTTTTGCAGGACTACAGGAGAGTTTCAGTGTTGAGCACCCATGTCGGTTCTGCTTTGCAAGAGGAGTGAAATCCAGGAGAAGGAGGTCTGGTCGGGAACATGGTGTGAAAGGTGGCTGTGTGTTAAGTGAAAGGTTGGAACATTTTCACACAGTTGGTGGTTTCCACCTGACATAATGCACAACCTTATGGAGGGTGTCATCCCTATTGAAATGTCCTTGTGCATTAATGATTTGGTATCAAGGAAATTAATATCTCTTGAATCCCTGACTCAAGCTATCAAGCAGTTACCTTACAAATTCTCAGACAAAGTTTATCAGCCTCAGATCATCCCAGGCACATTTGCCTCATAAGGTACCACTGGGGTAATGCCCATGAGAATTGGGCATTTATTAGACTTCTGCCCCTCATGGTGGCCCTTGATATCCTGTCCTCACAGCATCATCTGTGAGCAATGATGGAATCAAGTATAATCCAGATATGGTTGTATCTGTTGGTACTTTTCCAGGCCTGTCTGATTTCAGACAGTTTTTCAAAATTCTTGTCATCAACAGTGCTGTTCTGTTTGTGTGTAAAGATCTGACATTTTGGTACATTCAGCACCTGCGTTCTTTTGAACTTTGCTGTCATGTGCTATCACTGACAATCACCAAACTCTCAGAACTCTTATAAACTTTGGGGAAGGACCTGTGTTACCTCAAACATTATATCATATGCTGAATGAATGATAATTCAAGCTTAAAGAGACTTGAAATTATTGAAAAATTATTTACTCTCATTCTTACTTGGAAGACAAAAGGCTTATTTTGAAATGATTTCTGATTGCTGATGTCTGACTACTATGTAAGAAGATAGCAAGCATTGCTTCTCAAACTTCAGGAGGACACAAAAAGCATCATATAATTTCATTCAACTTCAAGTGTTTGAATAGTATCAATGGGTTTATTAAGAAACAAACTGAAATGTAATTCATTTTCTTTAAATGGTCATATCCTGCATGCACTCCTGAGAGAGCAGCAGTTAAATGCTATTCTATGTGAAGGGTTGATCCAGTGAAATGGATTATATATTGAAGTTGATTTCTCAGCAAACCAATTTATTTGCCTTAAATGCTTGGACTGTATGGCAGATGTCACATTAAATTATTAATTATTTTGTGTACTTTTTAAAATACATTTAAACAAGGATGAGTGAAACTTTTCAAATCATTTTTTCAAAGGATGGGTTTAGAATTATGCAATTGGACAACTGTTTTTCGGTTGAAGCTATTACTTTAATTTAAGAAAACCAACCCAATTCTTTAACCTTTGTAGAGAGAATAAATATGGAGACAAGGACTGTACTCTGAGTTATAGTTTGTGAAAATGACATCAGAAAAATCATACTTCCTGCGAAACCACAGACAGTTGACTCCCTGATGGAGCAACTTGAAGAAAAGCTTCAGTATGAAGATCCAGAATTCAGCAATTCCCTTGTGAATCTTACCTACATTGCTGACTTGCCAGATAAGCCCACATGGAACTGTGATGACAACAACCCTAACACAGCTGACACTGAAGTCCTGTCTGTGGCTTCTGATGATCATTCATCTCATAGTCTATGGACTGCATGGCCAGAATATTTTGAGATCCCTACTTTTCCTGTTGACGTTGAATACAGATTACATCAGGGAAATCTACAATACATGCGAGATAAAACATATCTACAAGTGTCAGGAGAGCTCATCTAAGAGGCGGAATAGGTGGTATGATAGCCTCAGATGGAAAATGGGTAACTACCACTCAAAACTGCATCAAGCTGGATGTTTGGAGATATCCATAAATGGTTGGAAAAGAAGGGGACAGCAGCCTCAGAGAAACATCACAAGTCCCAAGAGGTTTGAAATCAACTTTCTACCGAACTTCCCTGATGGTGAAGATGAAGCCAGCATGGAGTCTAAAAAGGAAGGAGATGGTGGAAGACATGAAGAAGCGTCATGTTAATTCTGCACTAGCCCAGAACATGAATTCTACATTTGCCTTGTGTAGAAAGGAACTGATAGAGAAGGAACCTGCAGTGAAGAATACAGTGGAAAGGTGGCCAGCCCTTTTCACACAGAGTCAGAGTGAATAAATATTCTTGGTTTTATGGATCATTAAAGAAATAGTTCACCCAAAATTAAAACTGTCATTTACTCAGATAGTTTCAAACCTGTATAAATGTTTTAGTTCTGCTGAACACAAAGAAGCGTGTTGTAAGAATTTCAGTAACCAAACAGATCTCATCCCCATTTACTTCCATAGTATTTATTTTTCCTATTATGGTAGCAAATGGGGATGAGATCTGTTTAATTACTGACATTCTCACAAACATCTTCCTTTAGTTCGGCTGGACAAAGACATTTATACAGGTTTGGAAAACTCAGAGGAGCAAGTGAATGATGACAGAATTTTATCCAAACTTAAGAAGATTTTGCACCAGATTAAAAATGATGTAAGCTCCTCACACACATCACAATTTTTTTATATTAAAACAACTGTTGCTTTTGCTGTTGTTCTTTGCTTTGTGTTGTGTTAGTGCCATGAGCGCTATTAAATAATAATTTTCATAACTTTGCAGAAATCCAACATCAGCGTGAGGCGAACAGCCGTTCTCTATGGATTACCATTCCTTCTTGGAGAGGACCCCACGATTTTTACAAGACCTGTTTTGTAGAAGTAGTTTCGACAGGCAAACTGCTCTTTAAACAGTTTTGAGATCTAAACAGTACGGAAACTGAAACACAGAAGGGGTAGAGCAGGGGTAGGTCCTAGAGAGCCGCAATCCTGCAGAGTTCAGCTCAACCTAATCAAACACATCTGAACAAGCTAATCAAGGTTTTCCAGGATTACTAAGGCTACAGGCAAGCAAATCTTTTTCAGGGTTGGAGCTGAAATCTGCAGGACTGCTCTCTAGGACCGAACTCGCCTACACAAGGGGAAGAGAAAAGAAAGTAAAGATAAAAAAAGAAAAAAAAACAGTAAGAAGACATTTTATAAAACTAAAAGAAAAGAAAGAAAACAAAAGTAAGAAGGACAATAAACAGGAGGTTGGAAATTTAGACAGGTAGGAAGAATAAAGGACAGATGCAACAGAGATGAAGTCAGTAAAGAGGTAAGAAAGTACAGTAAAATAAATATAAAATACAGAAAGGAGATTAGATTGAAAGAAAGAAAAATTTTTAAAAATTCAGTCAATTCTCCTCCATAATTATGTATTTTGATAACTTTTCAAATATCAAATTGTGAGTTTTAGAATAGGTTTTAATTTATATAGCTGGCCTTCCGTTTGATTTATTGTCTTTTCATGCAGTGGTTTGAATGTCTGTATTCGTTCCTGCATCCACTGCTGTGTCCTGATTGAAAAGGCCTGTACATTTAGACATATTGTAGTGTTATTAATTTTGTTTCACATTTTACTGTGAGTATATGCTCTTAAAAGATGTTTTGTGTCTTACTTTGACCTTATTTTTGCTATATGCCCTGTTTTTAGGACTGTGATGACAATGAAGAAATGTCCGAAATTGCAATTGGAATTTTGACTGGTGATTCCCGAGCACTCTGCAACTGCAACACTACCCTACTCCCTGCATCTTGATGCCAAAACAACACCTATCATTTTGGAAGGTACCATGGTTGTGGATGATGTGGAAAATCTTCCACAAGCAATGTGTCTGCTCTTTGGACTGATTTATGATCTAAACTTAGAGTATCCTGCAGCTCTGAAGAGTACATTTGATTTCATACAGAGAGTGATTTTGTCTCTTGGCCACAAGTCACTCAAACCTAAATCCAATCACTAAAAAATCGCCTGATGCAGTAATAGTAAAATCATTGCTATGATGTGATTTTTTCCCCATGGTAAACCATTCCTGAGTTGAGCTAGCACTTATGATGGGGCGGCGGGAGGAAATGTACAGTACATCATCTTTTTTGGAGAACAGGACATGTTTAGGCTTACATCCTGCTTAGTGTTAAGGTGTAAATTAAGTAGCCATCTAGAACACCATAAGTGCGCAAGATCCTATCTGGTTCTGTGCGGGGAAACTTGCTCGTCACGTGACAGCCTCATAGACTTCGGCTCTGCAGTCAGTACCGTCTTCGGGTCTGATTCGTTAGTTCGTTCATCACGTGACCACTTTTGGCTCAGTATCTGACAGTCAATATTATTAATGTAATGTTGAATGATATTTAGGAATGATCATAAAATTATCAAAACTTCCCAGATTTCTGCAGGACTTGAAGAGCTGGACACTGGGTGAGATCGCCTGTGCTGTGGGTCTGTCAGTGTGTGTGTGTGTGTGTGTGTGTGTGTCTATATAGTGCCCTTTGCACTTACCCATTTGTTTTGGGTTTTCTGTTTGTTAATGTATTAGTTATCACAGTATGCATTTTGGGCTGCTATTTTATTTTATTTTATTTTTAAATGGAGCGGGTTTTAAGCTGTAGCTTGGCTGGAAATCTTAGGTCCAATCCGGAAATCACTGGTTACTATGGTTACAGCGTCCTGCGGTCTTCACTGGTGTCCTCAACCGTTTAATAGCAAAGTAAAATAGAAATTAGGCTAGAGTATTTCACACCTCACAAGGAATAGTCAATTTTATTACAGTCTGCCTTGAAAATGCATGTGTAAGGATGTCTGCCACCAAATCGATTTCTTCTCCTCTGTCAGTCATTGTGAGTTAAAATAATTTTATTTAGTTTGTGTGGTTCTCTGCCTCTGACTACTCCAGTTGTCCAATCAGCGGACGGGAAATTGCTGGCGTGTCGTAAGCCTGCTAGATGGCGCCAATGGCGCCAACTCGAATTTTGATTGGATAATGTAACTATTTTAATTGCCACTTATAATAAGCTACGAGCGCCTGCACTATTCATTCTGAAGGCCTTAAGACAGATTTCTTTCACTCTGGCAACACATGATGTCAGCCACTGGCTGAAATATGATTAGATAAACATTCTTATCATTACTGGAAGCAGCGCAACCAAGAGCAAAGCTAGGAAATGTAGAGAATAGACTACTGGGAATAATTTAATACACACGCATGGAAAAATATATTAAAATGCAAATCAGTGATTCAGATCACTGCTGTTTGGAAAGCCAGCAGAGAAGGCCTTGCTGGCACTGATGGCCCACCACTGGTTTAGATACTTTAGAAACTATTTTGGATTGGAATATTCCAGATGTAGATGCAGACACCACTGATTACTTTTTAACATTTTATTTCTGTACCACTTATCTGATCTATTCTCAGGTCAAAGGGAGCCTGTGCCTATCTCAGGCATCATCGGGCATCAAGGCAGGATACACCCTGGACAGAGTGCCAATTCATCGCAGGGTGCACACACACTCATTTACACACTACAGAACTCCAATCAGCCTAGAAGCATGTCTTTGGCAGGACACTGTAGCACCATGAAACCCACCAAGCAACATGCAAACTCTACACAAACACACACACACACACACACACAGTGAGCAGGAGCAAGACTTGAACCCAGGACACATGGAGATGGTCGCGTGGAGGTGTGAGGTGAACATGCTAACCACTAAGCCGCCTGATTGTAAACATATAATGTGTAATTAATTTAAAACTTGTTTAATTTTTATATTATGGCTTAACAATTGTATAATTATCATTAGAATAATTACATTTGTTTAATTATATTGTTGCTATTATCTGTATATTACAAATAGTTCCTGCTTTGGGTTTGCTTAAAATATATATAGGTCCTTTAACTACAGTTGAATGTAAATCCTGGATTTATCTGTAAGAATCAACAATCTGTCAGCAACATTGGTGACACTGTCATGTGATGCTGTGGGTGGAGCTTCATAAAATGAACATATTAGAGTACAGAAAGAATATTTCCATTCAGCTAAGACCATTCATGGTATAAAAAAGCTAATAAACTAAGGTGCACAAAATCACAGAAAATAATGAACTGCTGAAGTGCGTCTGATGTAAAGTTTTGTTATTTATTTTATATGGTGTTTATTTTAAATCCTAAACTTTTACACATGCACCCACCAACTGGCCTGCACTTCACCTAGCATTATCCTGTCATCATGCATTATCAGTGTCATCAGATTTTATAAACACTACAGTTGACTAGAACTGGATCATTCATTACTGCATTGGTTTGTTTTTGTATTCAGTGTGAGAACATTTGAAGAAAAAGACTAAGAATCATTTCATAAAAGTATGTTGGTTTAAAATATTATGTTGAGATTCATAACCAAGCATCTAGAAGTAAATTTATCTAAAGGCAGTTGTGTGTGTTTAATCCCTGATAGGACAGAAAGTATATCATGTGAATATAAAGCATTTCTCAGTGGCCAATTTAGTTTAGTTGTTGAGTTTTACAACCGTGTTCAACATCTGTTTCCTTTTAGTTTTCCCTTATTATTTATTTTTCTGCTTTGTATTAAGTAACGTAAAGAAAATATAAAAAACAAAGATACAGTGACAAACCGAGCAGTATTTAAGAGAGAAATGGATGACACCCCAAACTGTAAATACAATTTAAATATAAGGTCTAATAAAAATTAAAAATCCAATATATGTGTGGCTGTATGACCTTTTTGCAGGGCTTTATTTATTAGTGTGTTAAGGTTTTCTCTTCAGTGAACACAAGATGGGCGCAGATCACTTATCTTATTGTGGGTCTAGAACTAGGGCACCACACAACCTGCTCACATTCTCTGAGATGATGGAAGCTACTTTTCACAGTAAAACCTTTGTGACATAAGTATACTTGTTCTTCTATCATACATACTGCTGATATAATATCTAACCCCCTGCCTGGTTACTCTTAGTGCCTAAGCTAATTTCAGAGATACCATTCTGATTAAACAACACAACTGTCCACTTAACACTAAACTGTCATAAGAATAAATACTCATCTAATGTCATTTCTGTGACAAACAAAAGCACCTGCTGTGTCAGAAACACTGAAAACTGGAAACTTGTCCGTAAATCGGCCTTTACTCTTCTTTCTCTTCTTCTGATGCTATCACGAGTACAGGAAAGTTTTATTTTTCAGATTTACAACAAAACTTGATTTCCTCCTTTCAGTATGTGTTTACTTAAATGTGCTCTGGACAGGTTCCCCATATGAGGCTGATTGTAAAGCCCAGGATGTTTCAGTAAGAATCAACAATCTGAGAACAACATTGGTGACACTGACATGTGATGCTGTGGGGTGGAGCAATTTTGAAGCTTTATGGTGTTAACATATTAGATTACAGAAAGATCTCCACTATTTTCACTGAGCTAAGACCAGTCATCATGTTCACTGTTATATTCATGTATCTGTGCCTTTCACTAGGTGAGTTAACATTGACTTTGTTATTACAGAAATATTAACTATATTATATTAAATATTAGTCTGTGTGGTGATGCAGTGTGAAAATGCAGAGTGTGGGTCTGACTTAAGTATTTCCTGTTGATTATTTAAAGGTTAAAAACTTTATGTTTCTCTTCTCTATGACAGGTGACTCCATGGCAGATTCAATAGAGCCAGATTTCCCTCATAAAGCTGTAGATGAAGGTGATGATGTTACTCTGTCCTGCACATACAAAACAAGTGGTACATCAGACTACCTGTACTGGTACAGACAATATCCAAAATCTAAACCTGAGTTCCTTCTTAATATTATTCAAAGTGGAAATGTAAAATCCAACACTCCCCCAAGAATGTCTGTTAAAGTTGATGATAAAACTAAACAAGTGGATCTGATCATCTCCTCTGCTGCTGTATCAGACTCTGCTCTATACTACTGTGCTCTGCAGCCCACAGTGACAGGAAATCCAGCTGCACTGTACAAAGACTTTCACACAGTTTTGTTATATTGAATACAATTCTACTGGTAGAATTAGAATATTTTACATATGCATTTTGGAGGACTCTTTCTTTTCTCTCAGAATTTAAAAGAAGTTTATATTACTAGTACATGTATTATTTTTAATAAATGTATTATTTAGAGACAGCTCAGTTCTTGATGGGATTCCAGTCTTTTACAGTGCATCATGCACACACAATTACTCATTCACTCCAAAAAATTTGTAATTCAATTAGAAAAGAAAAGAACAGAATTATCTCTTAAACGTTTTGAATGGTTTGTAATATATGTAATATATGTTCTCAAAATAGACCTGCACAAGCAGAAAGAAAGCATAATAACATCAATAACATCAAATCCCCAAACTGTTATTGTACAATAAAATAAAACCAAGCTCATAAAAACTTTCGAGCTTTCACGTGACACTTCTGCATGTCCTAAATAGCATATAACAACAATGATGGATTCTCATATTAAGTTGAAGCGTAAGAAAAAGTCACAGATTTAGTGAAAAGAGGTGTGCAGCTGCTTATCAAACCTACTACAATCAAAGTAGAATACACATACAGTGAGGGAAAAAATTATTTGATCCCCTGCTGATTTTGATCATTGCCCACTGACAAAGAAATGATCAGTCTGTAATTTAATGGTAGGTTTATCTGAACAGTGAGAGACAGAATAACAACAAAATCCAGAAAAACACATTTTAAAAAAGTTCTACATTGATTTGCATTTTATTGAGTGAAATAAGTATTTGACCCCTTTGCAAAACATGACTTAGTACTTGGTGGAAAACCCTTGTTGGCAGTCACAGACGTCAGACATTTCTTGTAGTTGACCACCAGGTTTGCACACATCTCACATCTCAAGGAATTTGGGCCCTCCTCTTTGCAGATCCTCTCCAAGTCATTAAGGTTTTGTGGCTGACCCTTCAGCTCCCTCCACAGATTTTCTATGGGATTAAGGTCTGGAGACTGGCTAGGCCACTACAGGGCCTTAATGTGCTTCTTTTTGAACCACTCCTTTGTTGCCTTGGCACGTGTGTTTTGGGTCATTGTCAGGCTGGAATATCCATCCACGACCCATTTTCAATGCCCTGGCTGAGGAAGGAGGTTCTCATCCAAGATTTAACGGTACATGGCCCGTCCATCGTCCCTTTGATGCGGTGCAGTTGTCCTGTCACCTGGGGATGGTGTACTTGGGGTCATAGGCAGCATTCCTCCTCCTCCAAACACGGCGAGTTGAGTTGATGCCAAAGAGCTGGATTTTGGTCTCATTTGACCACAACACTTTCACCCAGTTCTCCTCTGAATCATTCAGATGTTCACTGGCAAACTTCAGATGGTCCTGTACATGTGCTTTCTTTAGCATCGGGACATTGCGGGCGCTACTGGATTTCAGTCTTTCATGGCGTAGTGTGTTGCCAATTGTTATCTTGGTGACTGTGGTCCCAGCTGCCTTGAGATCATTGACAAAATCCTCCAGTGTAATTCTGGGCTGATTCTCGCCGTTCTCATGATCATTGAAACTCCATGAGGTGAGATCTTGCATGGAGCCCCAGACCAAGGAAGATTGACAGTCCTTTTGTGTTTCTTCCATTTGGGAATAATCGCACCAACTGTTGTCACCTTCTCACCAAGCTGCTTGGAGATGGTCTTGTAGCTCATTCCAGCCTTGTGTAGGTCTACAGTCTTGTCCCTGACATCCATGGACAGCTCTTTGGTCTTGGCCATGATGGAGAGTTTGGAATCTGATTGATTGCTTCCTTCTGTGGACAGGTGTCTTTCATTACAGTTAACGAGCTGAGATTAAGAGCAGTCCCGAGAGTGCTCCTACTGTAATCTCAGCTCCTTACCTGTATAAAAGACATCTGGGATTGATAGGGGATCAAATACTTATTTCACTCATTAAAAATGCAAATCAATGTAGAACTTTTTAGATTTTTTTGTTGTTATTCTGCCTCTCACTGTTCAAATACATTAAAATACCATTAAAATTACAGACTGGTCATTTCTTTGTCAGTGGGCAAATGTACAAAATCAGCAGGGGATCAAATCATTTTTTCCCTCACTGTAGGTACAGAAATTACAAGGTGGAAGGAAGTAAAATGCAAACTGCAGGTGAAATCAGGATAAAAACCTGGCGTCTTTGTTACTTGACAGTTGTCTTCCAAGCTATTTTGTTCCTGCTCACTTCCAATTTATACTCACATGACACTGCATAATATTTTCATTTTCTGAAAGCTGAAAGCAGGCTAATTTATTACAAATCAGAGTAACTGCTATTCAATACACGCTCTGGTGTATATTGTTCTAATGCAATAAATACAGTTTAAAATAATAAAGTTTGTGCATCGAGCCACTAGCTTTGTTTGTTTATTGATTTAATGTTTTCAACTATCTAACTGAGTATTAAACTTTTACTCATCGTGTTTGTGCTTTCTTGGGAAATGTCCATCATGTTTGGACATGTGCTTTTTACAGTCATGTGACCTGAATATATTTGCTAACTTGAGTCACCATTGTCAAAGGATTCCTTCCAACATGCAATGACAGACTTCTGTACAGGATCACAACACAAAGGAAAGAAGATCATAATGTCAGAAGTGAGATTCAAACCCACACTTCCAGAGGAAGCGACAACCTGAACGCATGGCGCCTCAGACTGCTCAGCCATCCTGACGGATTAGAAGGGGCACAGATTATCAGGTTAAGTAGCTGAACTAATATTAATTAACTAATATCTAATCAGATTGACAGGTCCTCTGTTGAAGTGCAGGATTCTGTGTAGGTTTTGTAGAACCACAGAAACTAAACTACACTATTCCAATACTCAACTGTTTTATTTGTTAATACTGATAAATCAAGTGTTGTAGTCATTCTAGATAACATTCAGATATTAGATGGTAGGATTAAATTGGACTGCTAATCTTTGATAGTCAGTAAACTGGTCAATAAACAATAATCATCAGCATGAAATGGAATTTCCACCTGTTTTGATGTATCCATGTTCAGTATTTAATTTCTTTGTCAGGTTACACTCCATGGTTAATGTCTCATATGTAAATAGCCACACTGTGCTTTGTAGTTTTTGATTTTAATTTAAAGTGTAGTGTTTCATCAGTGGGCAGCACGGTGGCTTGAGTGGAGCTATATGTGGAGGCGTAAGAGACACATTTCAAATACACAACACTGGCAATTATTTCTAAAGCTAGAGACCTGAACTAAACACTCCAGGATAACAATGTTACTCCTCTTCTTGCTTTTCTTTACTGTTGCTGCCCAACCACACTGTACAAAAAGCACTACACATGACTGGAGCAGAGCCATGCTTTTCTCACAAGATGGAGCTATTTACATGTTTACATTCACTTCTGAAATGCCTGACTGTGAGGACAGTTAGAAGCTGAAGCAAGCTCAAGTTAAGCAGCTGAAGCTCCACAAATTCAGGAGTTCAGGAGAATAAAGTAATGTTCTCAAACTGCTATTCGTTTTTATGCTTTGTAAAGAAAAAAAGACTGCTCATTGTGGTTGTTGTGAGTAGCCTAGTCTTTTTTGTGGTTTGTGTTTGCACTTTAGCGGCAGTGCTTCAGTAAGAATCAACAATCTGTCAGTAACATTGGTGTCATGTGATGCTGTGGGGTGGAGCTTCATGAACATTTATGATCATATCAGAGTACATAAAGACCTCAGAATATTTACATTCAGCTAAAACCGTTCATCATGTTTACTTTTATATTCGTGTCTCTGTGGCTTTCACTAGGTGAGTAAATTGCCTTGTTTATTGCATAAATATTAAATGTTAAATTAATGATTAAATAGTTTGTGTGGTGATGTAAAAAGCAGAATTTACATAACACTGCCTTGATCCACAGGATCACAGGTTACTGACATTATGTTCTTTCCTCTATGACAGGTGACTCCATAGCAGATTCAGTAGAGCCACTTACAACTCATAATGTTGTACATGAAGGTGAAAATGTTAATCTGTCCTGCAGCTATAAAACAAGTTATGCAGGAAACGACTACCTGTACTGGTACAGGCAATATCAACATCTAATCCTGAGTTCCTTCTTTATATTGATACAAGTGGGTATAAAGTGACCCAATCCCACCACGTCTGAGCAGCTGATGTTGATAAAAACATGCAGCGAGTGGATCTGATCATCTCCTCTGCTGCTGTATCAGACTCTGCTCTATACTACTGTGCTCTGGCGCCCACAGTGACAGGAAATCCAGCTGCACTGTACAAAAACTTTCACACAGTTTAACTACACTGAAGGCAAACATACTACTGTTTTCTTCTTTTGGTTGATCCTATTAGGGTTTGCCACAGTGGATCATTGATCTGCATATTTTGATTTGATGCAGGTTTTACATTAGATGCCCTGCCTGACACAAACCCTCCATTTAATCTCAGCTTGAAAATGCACTGACTTGTGTAACCTCCAGTGGCTGGGTTGGTTCTGTGCTCAGGCCACAGTGGGGAGAATGCAGGATCTTAGACACTGGACTCTCTCTGTGTATATTATATATCCCCAGCAAATTACTGATGTATTCTATTGACTTGATCTTCATGTTTACTGGCATCTTTTTGGATTAAACAATGGCAGCAACAGAAAAAACACATCACCCTTTAGTGCTAAATATTTTTTTAATCTATCCATTAATACATTCATTCATACATACATTTTCAGTAGCCATTTTCTTCTGGTTATGACAATAAACACACATACAGTGATGGACATCAAGGGCCGTTTAGAGTAGTTAGAGCACATCTAACTGGGTGATATCCGATTTGTGCTTACTGACTACACATTATAAACTCTAGCTGAAGGAACAAAAATACAAAGTTAATGCCTCTGTGCTGTGTCTCCAGCTAGAGATTTAAACTCACACTCAATAAAACTCTTCTTACTGGTTCCTCAGTTCCTTTTAGTAGCCTTCTTCAAAAATATAAATAAAACTTTCAAAATTCTAAAGAGATTCCTGTAAATGTAGCACAGACACACCACCTCAGACGTTTCTCTCACATGCTTAACTTATTGAATATGAACACTTTACAATGCCAAAGCTATGAATTAAATAATTTTGGTCTTTAATTCTTACTACCAGTGCCTTCAAAGTAGCATAGACATTCACTTCTCATCCTAAACTGTGAACACACAGGTTTATGAAGGAACATGAAATTGTTATTTAGATATAATTACACTAATTAGCTTTCTAGTACTTACCTTTTATTCATAGACCACGGCAAATGTATGTGTAAAGAGTGAAATCTGGTTTTGTTGTTCTAGCATGATCTCTATAGAAAATCTGCATTCAGGTTTCATACAAATAGCTTGATGTAGTGGCCAGTGAGCCTACATTTGCAGTTACACAGCAAATATCTTACTTTATAAATGTACAAATAATGTAAACACCACACAAACAGGTAGAGGCTTATAGTATTGTATAGATGATAAATCTTAAAATACAACACAGCCATATTAATGACTCTACACTACAGCAGCATCACTTCCTGGGTGTGGCCTTCTAGAGACGTGTAAAGTTCAGCACATACAGCACTATTATACAGAATCCTCACAGAGCTGTGTTCAGAAATGGATCAACTATACAACTTACTGTACATAGTGAGATACATACCACTGATTCTCACTCTAGTTACAGGTAATTCATTTTCATCAGTTAATTCACTGTATTAACTAATAGTTATGCTTTTAAAGTATATAGCAATTTCCTAATTTATCAAGGGAATATTTGGTTTTCAAAAATTCTTCTTAATGTTCTTTACAACAGGCAGTTTTGCAGATAAAATTGGACCAGCAGATGAAGATGCCAACATTGTGGGGAAAGAAACAGACAATGTTATTCTGAAATGTTCATATGAGTCAGGCAGTGATGACATCTATCTTTACTGGTACAAACAATATCCTAACAGCGCACCACAGTTTTTATTGTATAAAGGCGCAAGGTCAAACAGTTATGCGAGCACTCTACTGACACTTTCGATTGGAGACTCAAACAAGCAGATACTCTACTGAACTTACTATCAGAGGACTAAAGCTCTCAGATTCTGCACTCTATCATTTGTGCTCTAAGAGTTGGAGCACAGTGATACAGAGTCACTGAAAGGCTTTACAAAAACGTATAAACCAGTATAAATGAAGATTCTAAAACCACATCAAAGATCCTTCCGTTACCAACCTGTTTATCAGATAACCACAGACACAAACAATGTTTGTGGTAATTCTAATAGTATAAGCGAATAAATAAAAAGTAAGCAAGCAAGCAAACTAATAAATAAAAATAAAATGTGTTTAAAAACCACATAAGCCGCACATTCATCACATTAAAGTCACAAATCTACATTGTTATGAACAAACAGTATTTTATAGACACAGATCCATTGTTTTGGATGTTTGGGTGCATATGACATGAAATTAAGTTTATTGATCTTTTCTTGCCAGTTTTGTCCATGATTCACTGTAATTAATAGTCATTTAAAACAAACAAATAAATAAATAAAATGGTAGATTCATTTATTCCTTCAGTCTTGTGTGTTTTATGTTTGTACAGATCACTGTTACTTTGTTGGATGTGAGCTAGAGCAATGACCTTTTACAAACCCCTCAGAACAGATGTGAGTTTGATTGTAGAACAATGAGATTCATTGTACAGATACAGTTGTTACAAATGAAATGGATAAATAAAGAAACTCCTATAGAGAATAGAAAGTTCAGTAGAAAGTTCATTTGTCACATTAACTGCATGTACATTTGATTAATAAAGCTTAATGTGTCTTTTTACTGTATATATACTAAAACATGACTGTGGGATTATGGATGTCTCTGACATTTGAGTTAACTCTATTCTGTTCCCACTAGAACTGTGACATTCAGGATTTCCTGAACAGATTCTTATCAGCCAGTATTTGTTATGTTGCAGCTGCAGGACACTAAGCACCTGTTTATATGATGTTTAGAAGGTAAAGTGGGTTTATATGTGATTATATAATATGTTTATGTAGTTTTATTAATGTCAGAGACACACTGATAGAAATTAAGCTACACATCTAATATGTTTAACATAAAATAACTTACTTTTTGAGGAAATACTTGACACAGTTATGTACATTTGTCAATTTCCAACAAACAATACCACTAATTGACCTCTTATAGCCAGCAATGAATAAAGTCTTAGGGTTTAACAGAAGTCAGACAATAGTATGATGTTAAGGGTGACTTTATGAAACAGCTGAAAGGACAGTGTTCTGTACTGATACATTGTGGCTCTGGTGTAGTGGGATATCTGTATTGCTCTGGTAACTGCATCCATTCAAAGGTGAAACTATATTATTGCTCAGTACATGTTGAATTGTATTCATCAAGTAAAACTATTTTCCATTATGTGCGACAGAATGAATAGAAAATGATGATATGGACACCCATAATTTTATATCATACACCTATAATCAATTCCAGTCCTTCTTTTCTCCTGAGTGAACAAAGTTATCTTGTCCACCATGTAATCCCTTTGGACACAGTGGTGTAAAGTGATATTTTGAGTTTAAAGTGAAATAAAAATATTTGTAAAAATATGCTTCAAGTGTCCTGTATTGATCATTTATTTTTCATATAAAACCTCAGATGGAGTGGTGAGTGAGCCTGTTGGTCACATTAGGTGTTTTCAGGGTAAAATAATGAACAAAGCCTGCTACTGCTTTCAGGTCAGCTGTGTTGAGCAAAGCTATCACCCCACTCAAAATACCAGTGAGTGCCTTGTCACACTCCAGTGGACTTGGGGCCGTCAAATTTATAAATGATAAAACCCACCCCATTTTCTTTGTGTTTAGAAAATGCTTAAGACTGGTTGTGTGGTGCAGTAATTACAGTTAATAAACCCTGGTGTCCCTCTGCCCCCTGGTGACACATATTCTGATCAACAGTGTCAGCTGCAGGAAGTGTGGAGCTCCACAGACTATGACAGTAAACTCCTTCAGCTTTATCTTTCAGCAGATTACCATCTCTATCATGCTGCTCTTTAATCTTATTCTCTTAATGCTTCTACTAGGTATGTTCATTTTAATAGAATAATTACATTTTTAATATTTCATTCAGTTTTTACATTTTTCTTTTCTCTTTTTCCACAGGAGCACATCAATGTAAATGACTGAGCATCTTATAGCAGAAGAGCATGTCTTGGAAGATAATTATGTCATTCTGTCCTGCAATTTCACTGCTACTGCAGGTGATTATATACCAGAGTTTTGTGTCTCCATGTATTTGATTCTGGAAAGCAGTCAAAGCTGAGAGATTGTGATTTTTTTTGACATGGATATTTTTCAAATAAATAACGTACTTGTAAACATATTCTGTATTTTAATTTTGTTATTGATTGTAAAGAATGTAAACTCACTTTTATGTCGATGTATGCCAGGCAGCTGTGGAATTGTGTAAATAATACCTTACTTTGGATAAAATTAAATGAAAGTGTGTTTGAGTTATGGTGTAGTATATGTACTACATGTGTAGCTTCTGAGAAAATCCATCAGATATTACTGTGACTATCTTAGATAGGAATTTAACAGAATGATCAAGAAATGGAAAACAAGCAAATGTTCACACAGTTTTGTAATAATGTTAAGATTAACATTTATTTTTAAAAGATTTCTTCTCTGATTGTTCAACCAATAAGTATTAACAACATATGTAAGAGGATCATTGTTGATATTCAAAGCAAATAAACAGCGAAGTTTGAGAAATAAGAAAAGAAACCTGTATTTGAATGAAACAGATAAACATCTCCCCCTGCTGAGAAAAAATCAAGCTTGACTTTTGTACAGTCTGTTTGAGTTTTGTGTCTCTGTGGGCTGCATGGCTGTAACAAACCTCCAGACACCGGGTGAGTAGGATCCATGTGCAGTTTATTAATATAATGCAAAAGGACAGGCAAGGTAAATGTAATAACGTAATCAGGGACCAGCAGAAAGGTCAGAGAACCGTAAAGGCGAACCACGATGCAAACCAATCCAAAAACACTAGACTGACTCAGAAAACCGATGAAAAAATCAGATCAAAACCACAACAGCAATCAGACAAAGAAACACGAGAAACAGCTTGGTACAGAGCTAGTCACAATACTCTGTAATGTGCATCCAAGACTGTCTCCATGATCAGACCAGCAGAGGAGCAGAGATTCATCACTGAGGCTCACAAGTGATAGATTTGTGTCTGAATGAACATACTGTCTCCTAATAATACATGTGTCAAAAATCTAATGTGATTTATAAATATACTCGTTATAAATCACATTAGAGACAGAATTCCTCCAAACATGGCATGTAAATTCAAAATCATCAGTAGATAGTAGATCAGTATCAAATTATCATTATTTTGATAAATAATTATCAAAAATAATTATTTCTGCTAAGGTTCATGCTGTTATTCTCCTGATGCAATAAAAATGTAAAACAACGTTAAATATCAATATGTCTTTAAATAATTTAAATTGCTGAGTTTTAATGTAACACTAGTGAACTAAAGACTTCACTCTTCATTATTTGGCAGCTTATAAAATAGCACTTGATCCAGCACTGATATTAAGGAAACACTTGAATTACCACAGATACTTAAAAGAGCATTGAGCTTAATACAAGATGCTTATAAATTGTATTAGGGGTTTTATATTATTATAATTTTATGGGAATTTTTAAAATTGTATCAGTCACTGCAGTGCCTCTGGTGTTTTGTTTAGACTCTAAGGGTGTACTATAAATGTGCTGAAGAATTTAATTTCACAATAAGAATTGTTTGATTAAAAAAGATTATTGAAGTAATGCATTACTTCAAGCCAAGTATATGCAAATGTAATTAAGTAACAATACAGTAACACTTCATTAGTAATTATTAATGTGATATAATCAATTCTAATGAAATTAAATTAGTAATTATTATGTCCTTAGTAATAGATTGTCCTGTGTTCCACTTTACTATACTGTTCCAGATCGTCATTAACTCTTCATTAACACCACAGGTATTATTAATATGCCGTCATTATGCAAAAATCTTCTTCTTTTTAGACGGATCCTCTAATAAATACATTTGATGAATGCATATTTATTGTCCACATAATAAAGTGACAACCAAAGCAACATTCATAAGTGGTTAATAACATTTGGAGTTTATACAAAGCTACATGATAATATTGTCTTTTGAGTTTATTCTGCTAAGAAAAGTCATATGTTTCACTTGCATTATTTGAGTTATAACCACTATACAATAAAGAGTATAGGAAGCCTTACAGTGTTGTATATATTTTGTAGATTAGAAAATGTTTACTTTATAGAAATAGGAAGTGTAGTAAATAAATCATGTGTCATGTGCCACAATGATATTGAAGGAGTAGTGACCGAAACATGAGCAGTGTAACTGTTGAAGGATTTAAAGCCAGCAGACCTGATTAACATAGACCCAGTAGTTAAAACAAACACAGCCACATTTAAGACTAAAAACACGGAAAAATAATGAATGTTATGTTGTGTTCAAAGGAGCAGAGCCCTGGACCCGAGTCACCCAGCGCACATACTAATACTACAGTGGGATTGGAAGAGAAATGAATGGAGAAAGATACAAAATGGGTTGAGATGAAATTACTGGTGTTTATTATTAGAGTGTAATCCAGTGTCATTCAGAGATGTTTGCGTGTGCAGCTGCACAAGGCAAATTATGTAAATGAACAAACATGTATGTAAGGTGGTTTATTATTCACACATTAATTCATAAGACTCACAGCATAGTTAAGGTTAGCTCTTTATTAGTTGGTGATTAGTACATGCCTTAACTCATGATTAGTTCAGATTTAAGTAAGTAATAATTCAGGTATTAGTTCATGATTATTCATGCACTGTTATTGTAAAGTGTTACCATAAAAATAAAATGGATTGAACATGACAACTAAAATCATTCACACAAAATTTAGAAATCTTGATTTATCATGATACAAAAATATTTTTCTGACACAACAGTCATCAAGAATCATACAGACTATAAGGCAGAATGTGGCACAAATGGCTCCAAATGACAGCAGCAACAACAGATGCCTTTTAAATTGTGATTTAATGTTTGTATAATAATTATTTCAATAATTCCATGATTAAACTTTATTATAGTGATTATTACCTTTTATTATCAGTTACTGCTTTTAGTTTTGCTTTTCCTGTTTGTTTAAAATAGATTTAGGACATGTTCCCCATGTGAGACTGAATGTAAAGCCAGAATGCTTCAGTAAGAATCAAGAATCTTTCAGTAACATTAGTGACACTGTCATGTGAGTGATGCTGTGGGGTGGAGCTTCATGAATCCTGATGATGTTAACATATCAGTGTACAGAAAGAATAGTTTCCTTCAGCTAAGATCATTCATCATGTTCACTGTTATATTCATGTGTCTGTGGCTTTCACTGGGTGAGTAAACATTTTTATTATTGCAAAAATAATATGTTCTGAATCAAGGATGAACACATACACAAAAAACATGATGTGTTTTTAAAAAGTAGTAAATTGTGAGTATGATTTATGTAATACCTTATTAATAAATTATTTAGAAAAAATACAATATGTTCTCTTTATGACAGGTGACTCCATGGCAGATCCAATAGAGCCACTTTTCACTCATAAAGTTGTAGATGAAGGTGATGATGTTACTCTGTCCTGCAGCTGCAAAGACTTCAGTGATACCATATATAATGTGCAGTGGTACAGGCAATATATGAACTCTAAACCTGAGTTCCTTCTTTATGTTACTCCAAGTGGAGATCTAAGTTCCACCATCCCCCATGGAATGTCTGCTAAAGTTCATGAAGATAAACAAGTGGATCTGATCATCTCCTCTGCTGCTGTATCAGACTCTGCTCTATACTACTGTGCTCTGGCGCCCACAGTGACAGGAAATCCAGCTGCACTGTACAAAAACTTTTTTGTTATGTTGAAAGCAGTTATGCCAATAAGAAATTTACATGGGGAAAATTTACATGGCTTTTTGGGGAAAACTTTCCCTTTTGTTCTCATTATTTATAATAAGTTTATATTATTGACACATTTCATTCATTCATTCATTCATTCATTCATTCATTCATTCATTCATCTGTAACTATTTTATTTAATCTTGTCTAGGAGCAAAGTGGATATTGGCAAAGCATTCAAAACTCTACACAGCAACCTGAGTTTAAAATCAATAAGAATTTACAATGCTTTTAAAATAAAATACACTTTTATTTATAGAGCCATCATGCTATAGCTCACACAGCATCACTTTGCTGGATCATAAAACAATAAGTTAATTCATTTTTAAATGACTAACAGTATTTTTAATTAAATTATTATATCATTTTTAAATTATATTATTATTATTATTATTTTCTACATTGTTATTCAAACAATCAAAACTTATATAATAAAGCAGCTGAGGCTCTGTACGTTCAGAAGTTGAATAAAGTTCTGCAAATTGTTATTATTCTCCTTCCTCCACAAGATGGCGTAATCTTATTGTTGGCCATGTTTTAAGCCTCTTGTCACATCCTTCAGAACTGACTTCTTGGATTATAAGTACAATAATATATAATATATATAAGTATAATAATATATGCTATACATAATCTTCCGTTCTTTTATATATAAGCATTGCATGATTTGTGATCTTACTGCAGTCTAGAAACAATCTTTGGAGAATCAGTAAAACCATCAAAAGAATCCCTTGTCATTGGTTTGCCTTAATTAAGAAAGAAAACTGAAATTGCAGAACACCTATACACACAATTTCTATTCTATATTCCTTGATAACCTGAAATAAAAAGTAAAAAGCTTGGTTCAATCATCACAGCAGAATTTTACAATATACAATATACCAACACTATATCATGGAAGGCAGCACTGAATCTTTTGAGTTTGTTGCAGTGAACAACAGCAAGTTCACCACCACTGCCTTGAAGAGGCAAAAACTAACACATAATGTATTACAGTATTACAGAGAAAAAATCCTTTATAAATATATGAAGTGCAAAGTTTAAATACTCTTTTTGATGACTCAAAGCGTCTTTTTGTCTGTGAACATTTCTTTGTGTCTTAAGGTTTTTCTCCTTGATGAACACAAAGATGGTGAACTCAGTTATCTTATGATGGGTTGAATACTAGAGCAGCATATAAACCTGCACATTCTTTTCACATACTTTTCACAATAAACCCTCTGTGATATAGGCTCTACCTCTACTTCTATCATACATACTGCACAAATATTATCTTAACCCCTGCCATGGTTCATCTCATTAGTAGATAATTTCAGATATACCAGTCCACATAAAACAACTGTCCACTTTAGACTAAACTGTGTTTAAAATCTCTAGTGCACTTGTACTAATGCTGTATTTTTCATATGTAACTACCTTTAACCTTGTGTTGTTGTGGGGTGGAGCTTCATGAACCTTTATGATGTTAACATTAGCAAGACATTTTACAAAAAAATTGTTTTCATTCAAACAATAAATTCAATAAATCCTGGATTCAAATGTAAGAATCAACAATCAGCCCTGTCATGTGATACTGCAGGGTGGAGCTTCAAGAAGCTTTATGAAGATCCAGAGAGCAAAAGGAAAACAAACTTGGTACTTCTTTGGATGTCTTTGGTTCTTGATTATAGCTGTTAATAAGCACTTGAGTAATTCTCAGTCTTGAACAGTAAGCTTACAAGTATCAGCTTTCTAAAGATACCTGGTTATATACCCTGGTTTGAGGATGCACTCCCTTCACATAATGCAAGGCTGTTGAGAAAGGATTAAAACTGTTTTGTCAAAGACCAAGAAAATAAAATGTTCAAATTCAGGTTGCAAAGTTTGTCAAAAGAGTTATAGGAAGAGTTAATCAATAAAGATAAACAAGCAATCAAATGGCTTCCTTTTAACTGAAATGTGGCAGTGCATCTTCAAACATTTTACCTCTGTGATTTATCATACCCTGTGATCTATGATCCCATAGACAGACTCTACAAATTGTTGCCCACTTTCTGTTCATAATTCTAAATAAATCAGCAGGAACTGAGAAGTGTCAACTATATAAATAAATGTAGTTTTAAAGGTAATCATAACTGAATAAACAATAAGAAAAGTAATTAGCCTGGTATTTAAACAAATCCACTTTGTGACTTTATTTGACTCAACTACCATATAGATCAGATAATGAAGTGCGACAGAAATTCTGTGCCTCTCCTTGGTTTCACACGGATTACATAATCCGTGATTTTAAATATGACTTGCATCATTTAAAAGTAGACCCTTTAAGCTTTCTATAGATATATTTCTCATGTCTGTGTGTGCAGTATTCACGCAGTTTCAGTCCATTTAGTGACACGTTTCAAAAATATTTTCATGGAGACTGAGACAGCTGAAAGTGCACCCTGTTTATTTTCTTTATTTTACAAAAGCACAATGTTTTGTGGATATTGTGAGTGTACATGAATAAAAGTAGACCCTTACAGATTCAAATGATGTACTACACTTATGTGTATGATCAAAAATGACGGAGCATTTTAAGCTCTTTTCACGGTTACCAGAAAAAATGCAAGTGTTCCCACTGGCGGGCTTGCCCGACTCCTAAGGAGTTAAACAGCAAACAGATTATTTTTGGGTTAGATTTGTATCATTTTCACAGGAAATCCTTGGACAGTTTAATGTTTTTTGTATTTCTTTAAATATTTCATTATTTTCCATTATTTTCATTATTCTATTCTATTCTATTCTATTCTATTCTATTCTATTCTATTCTATTCTATTCTATATCAGCAAGCACGGCTTTGGTTGGAGCACAATTTCATTTCATTGTCTGTACCGCTTATCCGATCTATACTCGGGTCACGAGGAGCCTGTGTTTATCTCAGGCGTCATTGGGCATCAAGGCTGGATACACGCTGGACGGAGTGTTGGAGCACGATGTTATAGTTAATTAGAGGTTATAGGTTTTATCAGAAATAAACAGAAATCAAGCCGATAGATAGTCGTGCAGTGTGAAAACAATGGTGACCCAACAACTTTGAAAATCTTGCAGTGTGAACTCAGCATTAAGGCCTCGCGCTCAACCGCACACTCCTGAAGGTGTGGGTGAAGGAACAACCTTCTGCTGTTGGCGACCAAAAGTTCACCTGGCAGCGGTGGGATTGAGCGTACACCCCGAAGAGACTGGAGCCTTAATCTAGCACCTTGGACCGCTCGGCCACGCTACCCATGCCCTTGGAGAGTTGGGGGCTTTGGTCAAGGGAGGTCTGCCAGGTCGGGAAAGAGAGGCACTCTGGCAGGTGGTCGCAATGGTTGTACCACGCGCTTCCATTACCAGATGTGATTCAAGATCCAAACCCAGGAAAGGTTTTGCAAAGTGGATTGACAGCCTTAGGCTCTTGTTGACAAGGTTTGCTGAAATGAACTTGCATCCCAGTCTGTTGCAAGAAAGGTGCACGATCCGGGCTGCTGTCTTCGGGACTGCGCACTGCATTGATCTGCATGGATCTCCAGTGGCGACCCGTCAGCCTTACAGCATCTGTGTCCAACCAACATGGAAATACAGCCCACGGCTGCAAAACACCTAGACCCAGGGACGAGCTTTTTCGCTCCCCTCTAGCATGGTCTGGCAGACCAGGTACAAAGCATTCTGTATGCAAAGAGGAGGTTGAAGGTCACACAAGTGGCGAGGATGGGATTCGAACCCGCAGCGTGCAGAGCACAAAGAATTAGCAGTCCATCGCCTTAACCTCTCGGCCACCTCGTCAAGAATAGGTTAGGCACCCAAGTCTGTATGTCCACAGTGATGGCGACAATTCCGTAGTGGGCGCCATAACCCAAGGCGTTTAAACAAGCCTGTTCCCAAAGCAACTGGAGCCCATCCCACGTGGATTAGCAGTCTGTCTCCTTAACCTCTTGGCGTCCTAGGTCACCCACATGACCTTACACCTCAGTGCACCTGGCACTTGCACTCCATTGCCCAAACCTCTTGGCCACCACTTCTTATGTCGAATTTTTATTCTTGGTTGAATTGTTGTTTTGTTGGTAGCTCGTAACCATGGTAAGGGCACAACTGATCACGGCTCACACTGCCTTGAAACCGTGTTTCGCGTACCGTTCTGTGGTTGTTTGGACTTGCTTTTGAAAAAGCAAGGTGTGAAACAGAGCAGCGTTCAAAGCCAGGTGTTGACACCAGTTGCCAAAAACTCGGAGCTATTTCAGCACCCGGGTCTGGGGGCTCCGGTACAGTGTGAGCATGCTGGGTTTTTTTTGCATCTAGGCAGCCTGCTAACGTCAACTCTTAAGCACATTTGCAGAAGGCACAGGAGCCACAACCCCTGTAAAGCCTTTGTGGTGCCAGAGCCCACAACCCCTGCCTTGAAAAGACTCAGCTGGCAGCAGTGGGATTGGAACCTCTGCCTCCAAAGAGACTGGAGCCTAAATCCAGTGCCTTAGACCACATGGCTACGCTACCTGAGGGCTTAAACTTTATAGACCTCTGTGGAGAGCACACTGACATACTGTCTGGGTGTGTGGTACGCAAGCTGCACAGATGAGGACAAACTGTGCAGAGGGTGAAAAACAGCTCAAAAAATCATCGGCTGCCCTCTGCCCTCCCTGGATGACATGTCCAGGTCCCGCTGCCTCAGCAAAATCAAGGCCATCACAGGAGACTCCTCACATCCTGCTCATCACTTGTTTGACCTGTTGCCATCTGGGGCGCTTCAGGTCAACAAAGTCACACACCACCAGACTTACAAACAGCTTCTTCCCCTGGGCCATTCGGACTGCAAACAATCACTGAACACACACACACACATTCTACCTAATAAAATGTGCAATTCCACTGTGCACTTTAATCTGTCTGTGAATTGACTACAAGTTATAACTTAATATTGGCTTTGCACAAATTAGATTTCAAGCAAATATATAACTGGGAACATTTTGTTGCAGCTTTATGAATGTTCTGCTTATATTGCAGTAGCCCTTTAAAAAGGGTACAAGTATGCATATGTATGAAAGGAGAGTCCATAACCTGAGGTACTGAGATATTGAGAAGGGTTCAGTATTTATATTAACATATTTTTACATATGTTTCTTTATTGACATGCACAACCAGTTATTACAACATTATTACAACAATACTAATTCTAACAAAGTCCTGAATATGTACAATATGGCTATATTTGTGGACACCTAACCATCACACCAGTATGTGGGCATTCTCCAAACTGCTGCACAATTGTATAGGATGTTTTTATATTCTTACAAAAACATGTTCCAGCTCAATGAAGATGTTTATTACAAGTTTGGTGTGGAATAAAATGAGATTACCTGCACACTGCCCTGAACTCAAACCCACTCAACACTTTTGGGATGAATTAGAATTCTGACTGCACCCCAAGCCACACATGCCTGATGTTTTAGGGCTGTATGGACACATGGACATACAGTATCTCACAAAAGTGAGTACACCCCTCACGGTTTTGTAAATATTTTATTATATCATTTCATGTGACAACACTGAAGAAACGACACTCTGCTACAATGTAAAGTAGTGAGTGTACAGCCTGTATAACAGTGTAAATTTGCTGTCCCCTCAAAATAACTCAACACACAGCCATTAATGTCTAAACCGTTGGCAACAAAAGTGAATACACCCCTAAGTGGAAATGTCCAAATTGGGCCCAAAGTGTCAATATTTTGTGTGGCCACCATTATTTTCCAGCATTGCCTTAACCCTCTTGGGTATGGAGTTCACCAGAGCTACAGGTTGCCATATATTTACAAAAATGTGAGGGGTGTACTCACTTTTGTGAGATACTGTATATTGCCACTTACTGAACAATCGTCTAATTTTTAATATTATTAGTGTAAATTTTGCAACAAGTTTGAAGTAATATCTAAATAAAGCTAGTCTAAGTAGATTGATTGATAATGTTAAATTGCCCCTAGGTGTGAATGGGTGAGCAAATGGCTGTGTGTGTGTGTGTGTGTTAAAGAGAGAGAGAGAGAGAAAGAGAGAGAGAGAGAGAGAGAGAGAGAGAGAGAGAAACAATTATTTGTTTCAATGATATTTCTGCACATATATAAATTTGGTAAGTTATAAAACAATTTTTTTGGTGTTAAGGTTTTTCTCTTCAGTGAACACAGTCACTTATCTTAATGTTGGTCAAGAACCAGAGCACCACACAACCTGCTCACATTCTCTGAGACATAGAGTATACTTGTTCTTCTATCATACATACTGCTGATATAATATCCTAACCCCTGCCCTGGTTACTCTTAGTGCCTAAGCTAATTTCAGAGATACCATTCTGATTAAACAACACAACTGTCCACTTAACACTAAACTGTCATAAGAATAAATTCTCATCTAATGTCATTTCTTTGACACCTGCTGTGTCAGAAACATTAAAAACTAGAAACTTATATGTGAATGTGCCTTTATTCTTCTTTCTCTTCTTCTGATGCTATTGTGAGTACAGGAAAGTTTTATTTTTCAGATTTAACTGTTAGAGCTGAGAAATAAGGGATTAATTCAACCTTAATTACCAAGGGAAACTACTCATTTCTTCCTCATTCTTAAATAAATCATATTCTCTTCCACTTAGTGATTCTAACATTAATCTGCCTGCTGGTGTTTACACAAACTTTCTCTAATTTAGAGATATCACTAACATATGTAAAATAACATAAATACATTAATTTCCTGCTTTCAGTATGTGTTTACTTAAGTGTCCTCTGGACAGGTTTCCCATATGAGGCTGAATGTAAAGCCAGGATGTTTCAGTAAGAATCAACAATCTGACAACAACATTGGTGACACTGTCATGTGATGCTGTGGGGTGGAGCAATTTTGAAGCTTTATGGTGTTAACATATTAGATTACAGAAAGATCTCCACTATTTTCACTGAGCTAAGACCAGTCATCATGTTCACTGTTATATTCATGTATCTGTGGCTTTCACTAGGTGAGTTAACATTGACTTTTTGTTATTACAGAAATATTAACTATATTATATTAAATATTAGTCTGTGTGGTGATGCAGTGTGAAAATGCAGAGTGTGGGTCTGACTTAAGTATTTCCTGTTGATTATTTAAAGAGTAAATGCTTTATGTTCTCTTCTCTATGACAGGTGACTCCATGGCAGATTCAATAGAACCAGATATCACTCCTGAAGCTGTAGATGAAGGTGATGATGTTACTCTGTCCTGCAAATACAAAACAAGTCGTACATCAGACTACCTGTACTGGTACAGACAATATCCAAAATCTACACCTGAGTTCCTTCTTATTGTTGACCAAAAAGGAAATCTAATTTCCAACACTGACCCAAGAATGTCTGCTAAAGTTGATGATAAAACTATACAAGTGGATCTGATCATCTCCTCTGCTGCTGTATCAGACTCTGCTCTATACTACTGTGCTCTGAGGCCCACAGTGACAGGAAATCCAGCTGCACTGTACAAAAACTTTCACACAGTTTTGTTATATTGAAAGAAGTTTTGCCAATGCTTTAGATAAAGTTACATGTCCTTTTGGGGGATTCTCTCTTTCTCTCTACTGATCAGGGTCATGGTTGATGTGGAGTTTGTCCCACACATGAGGTAGGAAACACCCTGAATGGGATGTCAGTCCTTTGCAGAGCTCCATACACAAACCCTTTCACATACTTATTTACACATAGTGAATATATTAGTAAATTTATTACTGTCATGTATTTTGGAGGTGATGCAAAACTGCACACAAACTGACAGTGACCTGAACACATCATCAAACTGGGGATCCTGAAGCTGTGATGCAGCAACACTACCTGCTGTGTCACTGTGCTATCACACTGTTAAAATCCTTCTGCTTAAAGTGTTTTCTTGTAGTGTGGTGTTGTGTCATTGTTATAATAAAGAACAATTACTAATTTTAAGTATTATGTATTTTGACAGCCCAACTTTAACAAGCCATAAACATATTTCACCAAGCAATGTTTAAATCTTTTATTTACTTTATAATCCTGCATAGGCTGTTGTCACTGAACCTTTCATACTACACAATTGTAATTGCATGTGATAAGTTTATTGGTGTAATAGGGGTGTGTTCATGAAAATGTGTGTGTGTGTGTGTGTGTGAAAGAGAGAGAGAGAGAGAGAGAGAGGGAAGGAGAAATTTTAATTTGCTAAATTATAAAACTATTTATTAGTGTGTTATGTTTTTCTCTTCAGTGAACACAAGATGGCGCAGTCACTTATCTTATTGTGGGTCTAGAACTAGAGCACCACACAACCTGCTCACATTCTCTGAGATGATGGAAGCTACTTTTCACAGTAAACAGTTGTGACATAGAGTTTACTTGTTATTCTTCTAAATAGTTTATTTATATTCTTCTTTATAATGGGCAGTTTAGCAGATTAAATTGGGCTGACCGATGAAGATGCCAACATTGTCAGAAAAGATACAGACTCTGTTATTCTAAAATGTTCATACGAGTCAAGCAGTGATTACACTGAGCTTTACTCTTCTTTTCCTTTTACCAACTTAAGAGCCATGCTTTTCTCACAAGATGGAGATATTTACACTTTTACATTCACTTCATCATCATCCTTTCACATTAACCATCATTTAACCATCAAATGTAGTAACATTGTATTTTAATGGACACAATATTAGAGGTTAACTAATGTTGTATTGTTTGTAGAATAAAGCCCAAACTGCACTTCACTAACAACTCCTCATACAGCTAGTTTGTTGTGTAACTGGTTATTATTGCATGGACCCAGTGGACACTGTGGATCAGAAACCCAGTAAACGCTCTGTTCTGGACATTCTTGTACCATTAAAGTTAGAATATTAATGCTACATTTGATTTATTTGGTTTATTCTAGATGGAATCTGAAAAATACATGCAAACAACATGACTGTCAAGTGGATTAGTTTTAAATGTTATGCTTGTTTTCTATAGAAACTAGTTTGGAGTTAAATGGAATATTGGTTCCAGATGTAGATGCAGACACCACTAATTTAATGTGTAATTAAATAACTTTAATTACTTTATTTACTGTAAGTAAATCCTGGATTTATCAGGGGGAATAACTAATAAACTAAGGTGCAGAAATAGACAAAAGATCAAAAAGAGAGCAAAAGGTAAATAAAACATCCAAAAATATCCAAAACAAATCACACAAAACGTTGATCAGCAACAGTGGAATAGTTCTGTGTTGTATTAGTGACTCAGTTCACTGTCACTGATACTGTGAAGTGATGATCTGTGTAAAATTATGCTCCAACAGCATCACTTCCTGGGTGTGTCCTTCTAGAGACGTGTAAAGTTCAGCACATACAGCACTATTATACAGAATCCTCACAGAGCTGTGTTCAGAAATGGATCAACTATACAACTTACTGTACATAGTGAGATACATACCACTGATTCTCACTCTAGTTACAGGTAATTCATTTTCATTAGTTAATCAAAAGTTTTAATTCTTACAATCATATTTAATGAGTTGCATTAATTAATAACCATGTTTTTTATTATTCATCCAGTCATTTCTTGATATCTTAAGTCAATATTTGGTTTAAGAAAAATATTTCACTGATATATTTTTTTGTATTTTTTTTTTTTTTACACCAGGCAGTTTTGCTGATAAAATTGGACCAGCAGATGAAGATGCCAACATTGTCAGGAAAGAAACAGAGACTGTTACTCTGAAATGTTCATATGAGTCAAGCAGCAATGACATTGATCTTTACTGGTACAAACAATATCCTAACAGCGCACCACAGTTTTTACTGTATAAAGGCGCAAGGTCAAGATCTGACCAGAGCACTCCTGATGATCATCGATTAGAGTCGAAAACCAGCAGAGACTCTACTGAACTTACTATCAGAGGTCTAAAGCTCTCAGATTCTGCACTCTATCATTGTGCTCTTGAAGTAGTAGCACTGTAATACAGAGTTACTGAAAGGCTTTACAAAAACTGTAAATGGCATATATGACGTTTATTAAACCACAAGATCAAAGAGACTCACTTTATCAACTTTTTGGTAAACCACAGAAACAAACAACTTTTGTAATAACATTTACAGCTGGAGAAAATAGCTGAGAAAAAAAGAATAATGAGGGATTAACACAGCAACTACACAATATTCATGGTAAACTCACAAATATACATGTTTCAGATGCTAGATGTTGCTGGTCTATACATTGTGTAATTAAATTAATAAACAACCCACAACCCAGTGTAGTCCATTGTAATTTGTATTCCTGCTTCATGACTAGTGTTGCTGGGAGAAGCTCCAGATCCACTGCAACCCTGACCAGGATAAAGCAGTTACTGAAGATGAATGAATGAATGTAGGTGTATATAGACAGTTGTGGACATGTGACCAGGATAGAGCAGTTAATAAAAATAAATTCTGAGTTAATGATCATTTATTAGGACAGTAAGCAGCTGTTTATATTATTTATAAGGTATAGTTGGTGTGATCATGCAATGTGTCTCATAGCAAACAAAAACCTAGTAAATCCTAGCAAACCTATTAACAAAAACCTGCATTATGACCAAAGCCTCTGATGCTAATTAATGAAGCTAGTGAACATGTAACACCAGCCATACAACATCATCCATGATTGTTCATTAAGTTTGACAAAAGTGGATCTGTTCATCTCCTCTGCAGCAGTGACAGACTCTAAACTGTACTACTCTGGTGCACACAGTGACAGGAAACCCAACTAGACTGTAGACAATGTACTACACATGATTCATTCATTCTGTGGAAATGCTTTCTTTATATTATGTTGGTAGATGCAGCTCAGGCTCTTTTGGTGAAAGCAGGAAAAAGAGCTGAGAGAGAAGAAGGACAGAGTGATAGCAAAGCTAACAGAGAAAAAGATTCTCCTTTCCATTTTCTTACTCATTAATGTGTTAGTGCTGTGCATTTTGTATAGTACATGACCAACAAAAACTACATACTGTGCTAATGAACTGATGTTAAACAAAATAGCCTCACAGCTCTACATTTATTGAGTGTATACACTGACCAGGCATAACATTATGACCAGTGACATAATACTGAGGACTCCTCATCATGGCACCTGTTAGTGGGTGGGATATATTAGGCAGCAAGTGAACATTTTGTCCTTAAAGTTGATGTGTTAGAAGCAGGAAAAATGGACATGTGTAAGGATTTGAGTGAGTTTGAGAAGGGCCAAATTGTGATGGCTAGATAACTGGATCAGAGTGTCTCCAAAACTGCAGCTCTTGTGGGGTGTTCCCGGTCTGCAGTGGTCAGTATCTATCAAAAGTGGTCCAGGGAAGGAACAGTGGTTGGAGCGAAGGCTGGTCCATGTGGTCCAATCTGATAAACAAGCTACAGTTGCTCAAATTGCTGAAGAAGTTAATGTTCTGATAGAAAGGTGTCAGAATACACAGTGAATGACGGGTCAGGGCCGTTTTAGCAGGAAAAGGGGGACCAACATGATATTAGGCAGGTGGTCATAATGTTATGCCTGATTGGTGGAACATTCTGCTCATTTAGAAACGTTACATGACAGTTGTCTTCAAGCTACTTTGTTTCTGCTCACTCCCAATTTAAACTCACATGACACTCCATAATTGTTCATTTACTGAAAGCTTAATGCAGGCTAATTTATTCCAAATCAGAGTAACTGGTATGCATTGCATGCTCTGGTGTCTGCAAACACGGGTAGCTGCAAACGAGACCATATCACACCAATGTTACGCTCCCTGCACTGGCTGCCAGTCTGATATCGAATTGATTACAAAATTCTGTTATTTGTCTATAAAGCTCTTAACAACTTAGCTCCAAGATATCTCTCCGATTTACTCACCACTTACAATCCTGCTCGGTCACTTAGATCCCAAGATGGTCATCTTTTGTGAATACCATGGTCTCGCCTGTAACGCAGGGGAGACAGAGCCTTCGCAGTAGCTGGTCCTAAGCTGTGGAACAGCCTGCCATCACCCATTAGAACTGCTTCCACGTTAGCTGAATTCAAATCTATGTTAAAAACGCATCTCTTTTCTTCTGCTTTTAATTCTTTGTAATGTGTATGTGTTTTCCTGCTTTCATCCTTTTTTATTTTTATTCCCTTTATTTTTGTACAGCACTTTGGCAAACTAAGGTTGAATTGAAATGTGCTTTAGAAATAAAATTGATGTATACAGATGTCGGCGCTTTGGTATTTAAATGCATGTGTTGTACTTCACAGAATGTCCACCAGGTGGCACATGGTACACCTCTGGCCTGAGCACATTATACAGTATAATCACTCAAAGTTTGCTATGTAGTCTTCATACTCTTGTTAAATACGCTTGTAATTTATCACGTTACATTAAAAAGTGTCCAGTAAATTTGTTAACTGCACATGTAATGTAGTGATTGTGAGAAAACATCCACAATACATTCTGAAAGACATAAACACAGTTTCTAAAGTATATATTTTAATACTTTAATACATATATAATAATATTTACATTTTAAATGAATATATATAAATTTACCCGTGACTGTGTGAGTGTAAAGCTGCGAAGTATTTTATGTGCTTTGTAAATACTTAATTGCGCTGGTGTTGTCCTGCCATTTGCACAGAACTTGTTTTTGTTCAACTTTAAAGATGCCTGTGCAAAGATAAAAATTAAAATGGAAAACCTCTTCAGATTAAAGTCATTATAATGCAAAATTTAACTGGTAGTTATTCCAGAAAAAAAGTCAAACTAAATATAATTGTGACAAAGTAGTAATATTTCGCGAATAAAGTTAACACTATGAGAATAACGTAAAAATCACAAGATTCGTAGCAATACGGGATTAAATTCGTGATATTTTGAGAATAATGTCATTATTTACATTAACATGTTTAGAGTGATGAATAATATATTAGGCCTATTTGTGTATAGTGAAATTAAGGTATTAATAAAACGACTTATGCATATGCATAAAAGTGCATAAAAATGAAACTTGACTCATTGCATGCACATCCATCTGTTTTAATAATAAGGTAGGTATAACTTATCTGCTTCGAACATTACTCCAAACACGTTGATGTATATGGCCTTATAAATAAAACATTACAACTTAATCCCTACAGTATATTGCATGAGTTTAATACTGTTGCATGAAGTCAAACACATTAAATGACGTGCTTGGAAACGGAATTTCTCTCAGAAGCAGATTAAAACAAGCAACAATGAAAGTAAACGTGTGGAATTCATATTTAACATTTTCAGCTGTGAGTTTTCAATGTCATAACTTCATGGTTAAAAAGTTTAAAAAGTTAGTATGAAAGGTTAAAGTATTGTAAGTTATTGTGTCTTTTGAGACACAGCCCTGACCTCTAACTCCAAAAGATATGTTTAAGAGGTGAAGTCAGATGCACTGATTCTCACTCTAGTTACAGGTAATTCATTTTAATCAGTTTACCAAAAGTTTTAATTCTTACAATCATATTTAATGAGTTAATTAGTTGCATTAATTAATAACTATGTTTTTTATTATTCATCCAGACATTTCTTTATTTCTTAAGTCAATATTAATAAAACGTATAAACCAGTATAAATGAAGATTCTAAAACCACATCAAAGATCCTTCCTTTACCAACCTGTTATCAGAAAACCACAGACACAAACAATGTTTGTGGTAATTCTGTGGCATAAATCAATAAATAAAAAAGTAGTAAAGTATATATATATATATAGTTACTTAAATGGTTTGAGGAAATCGATGGCCTTAAATGGTTTGAGTTGACAGAACACAAACTGATAAAGTTAGTCTTGATTAATTTGAGTTCAGTCAACTCAAACCATTTAAGGCAATCGGTTTCCTCAAACCATTTGTGTAGCTAAAATGTTATTTGGACTTAATTACATCTGTTACCTGAACACAAACAGATTTAAAGACTAAGCAAAATCGAACTTTCCTTGGTTCCAGGAACCAAAAAAAAAAAAAGTCAGCTTCTTGGGGTAGCTGATATGAAGGGCATAAAGCAGCCCAAAAAGCAGCATCAGAGCACTGACCCAGGATTTTGAAGACATCACCACGTCATCTTCAAGGACAATCAAGACATACAAACAAAAAAACAAAGAGGCAAAACAAAATTAATACCAGTGGTTCCCATTAGAATAAACTAAACCTTATAATTACAACATAACAAGCCTCTGCAAATAGTGCAGATCATGTTCATGACTTTGGAGTATGAGCTTTACATATGACAATGATATAAACATACAGAAAACAATGCACATCAAATTTAGATATTATATTTAGATAATGTGTTTAATGTGTGTGTTGAACCATGTTAATATTTTAGTAAAGTCTAAATCAAAGTAATTTTTGAAGCTTGAAAATACAGATTGCCTTTAATTGGACAGACAAAAGGAGAGAAAAAGATTTAAACGTACCTTTAACAAAAATCTAATGGAATTACACGAGGGTGAGTAAATGAATTATATAATCATCATTTGAGTAAACCTTTCCTTTAAGATTACTGAAATGATCAACTGTACAGCTACTCTAGCTGTATTTTTTTCGATGTCGACAAAAAGATCAAAATGTTTCAGAAAGTAGTCCTGATGAGCCTTACCGTGTGTGTCTTGAAAACATCTGACGAGTCTTCCTTCAAGTAAAGCGGCAGTCCAGCCAGGACAAGAGTTCCAATGACACTGATGTCATCCTGATCCTTAAAGACAAAACAAAAAATGACCATACTTTTAATTCCCAACTAAGCAACATTTTGAATTTATTAACATGATTAATGATGAGACAACATTCTAACACTGCAAACCTAGCTACAACATGTAACAGCACTAGTTATTACCTGGCACTTTCTTACTAATCCACATAACAGGCAAATTGCTTTAGGCAGTTTAATAACAGCACAAGCACATTTTAAGGATTAGTTCATCCACACACAAAAATGATCATCATTCACTTACTTGCATGTTATTCTACACTACTTTGTGTAATTTATTTATTTTGTTTGTATAGACTACTGTTTTAGAATGCCTTCATGTTTTTGTCTTTTCTGGCAACTGAAAACATTCATCATTATTATATTTAACTGATTTTAATTATTGATAATGTTTTTAACCTGTACAGCCCTTGAGTATGTTCAATGGGAATTCCACTTACTTGTTCATGATAGTCTTTTAATATTTTAGCCATCTGGTTGCCAATGGTACCATCCTTCGATGCCTTAGCTCGGAAGAGTGTCAGGAGTTGTGGAGTGTGCTTGTCCAGGGAAATGTAAAAGGTTTGCTGCGAATTACAGGACTTGGTTACAGATGTATGTTATCTAGCTAGCGAACCTCGCTAATCATTTCATTTACACAATATCATATAGAGTGTAAAGCTTGCTGAACTCGGGTGAAGGTTTTAATAATTATTCCGTATAATATTTAGATAGATTTCGGATGATGGACTGGGACAGGAGGTTTTTGAGACTTTAATCAGTCACCGTGTACGGTGAATTTACACAAGCTAATGCTAATGCTAGATACTGCTAACTAATGCTAATATTTGTCTGTTTATTCTCAGCTTAACTAGTTTACAAACTCACAGGTTCATTAACGTTTCGGCGTTAAAAAGGAAATTTTTGTATTTTTACTTCTCCCTTTTTAAAAAAAAAAAAAATATCAAAATCCTCTATTTCTGGGTGTGGGTGAAAAAAACACTGGTTTATCTACACTGTTAGCAAGCCTGGATAATTAACTTGGTAGCATCATTAAGATAAATATCGTAATGAGTAATGCAAACCTTTTAACCGGTAAACAAACCTTTCCTTTATTTTACTCAAGCTGTTTTTACTGTAAGGAACGTGACAGAATGTTAGATGTGTTATTATGAAACTGCGATGAGAAGAAGCACTTATGATGGGGCGGCGGGAGGAAATGTACAGTACATCATCTTTTTTTGGAGAACAGGACATGTTTAGGCTTACATCCTGCTTCGTGTTAAGGTGTAAATTAAGTAGCCATCTAGAACACCATAAGTGAATTACAGAGATTTTTTTGTTTTTTACGTTTTAACAGGATGCAGTTGGCGTACAGCTGGCCTCCGTGGCTCTGATTCGGTTCCTGAGGACTCCTTCTCATCGGGACTCCATCAAAGCAGAGCTCTCCCGGTCCTGTGTAAGCTTATGAATGCCTGTGTAACATGACAGCTGTTTAAATCTGAAAGACTTTGATAATAGAGAACTCCATTAGGACTCCATTATGTAAAGTTAATTTCTTTTTGTAACTTTTCTGCTCTCTGCAGGCCTACCACTACAACCTCGTGGACGTGTTTTACGAGCTGCTTCTCTGCGGATACTTCACGAAGGGCTTAACGCCTCAGCCAGTAAGCGTCTTATCGGGAGATTGTTTGAGAACAGAATCTATTTTATTTCATTTTGTTTTCCCATATTTTAAACCCTGGCATTAACGGAGCTTTATTTGAAGTGAATAGACAAAACATTCTAAGTGAATCCAAATACAGATAGAAAAGTTAGGTGTGTGTTTGAAGAAGCCACATGTTCACTCACTCTGCAGTATTAAGTGCAGTTCTCATAAACAATAGTGGCAGGTTTGATGGTTTATTTACTTAATGACAGTGTAAAGATCACATGCTGGAATTTGATTCTGTTCTAGGAATAAAAATGTGGATATTGTACAACTCTTTTGACAAGCAGCTGATCTGATTTATTTTTATTTTATTTTATGTTTGTTTGTTTGTTTATTTTACTGAGCATGCTATTTAATGTGTTCATCATGTGTGTCTTTGCAGGGTCTTTAATATATTTTTGAGAATTACAGGATACCTGAAAGTATGTATAACTAAGAATAAGAATTGTGGAAAATAAAAACACAGTTTCCATCACACAATCAGGAAATAAATAAGCTCTACTGAAATAGTGCCCCATAATCAATTCTTGAGGTAGATGAGCTACAACAGCTAAAGACCACATCGGGTTTCATTCCTGTTCACCAAGAACAGAAATCTAAGACTACAGTAACAACCCTGTAAATGACATAATTTGGCCCAATGGCAAGAGCTGCTTACTTGGTTCACACTTAGCGTCTAGATTCCAAAAAGGTTTGAATCCCACAGGAGCCTCGCTTTATTGTTAACTTGACTTTGTGTAACCGAGTTCCTTTTACTGGGACCCCAGTCCATATGAACAAGAAGGTCATACAGTTACAGAGTACAGTGAACCTTCATTGGCGCACATCAAGGTAACAGGGATGACCTGGCTCGTTGGTCTAGGGGTATGATTCTCGCTTAGGGTGCGCGAGGTCCCGGGTTCAAATTCCGGACGAGCCCTGGTTTTAAATGGAATAGAGTGGTTGGGATAAAACTAATGGAAACTTGCACTGCCGGCTTGGTTCTCGCTTGGAAGTTTGTTTCTCCAGAGGTCCAAGAAGGTTCAAATCCCACTGTAATTACCTCTGAAAATTAAAGCTCCAACCTGGAGCCTATCTCTGGAATACGGGGAGCAGGATGGAGAATGTCACACTTTGTGGAGACATGAACCTCTGAAATATTAATATAATAGAGTACAGAAAGACCTCAGAATATTGTCATTTTACTAACACCATTCATCATGTTCACTGTTATATTCATGTCTGTGGCTTTCATTAGGTAAGTTAACATTGACCTTTTCAGAAAGGAGGGTAAAAGGTAAATCCCTATGCCACCACGTCTGTCTGCTAAAGTTGATGATAAAACTAAACAAGTGGATCTGATCATCTCCTCTGCTGCTTTTAATGTTTGATAATATACAATTAGAAGGTAATTTATTCATAATCACACTCTCTGGTATCACCCAGATGAGGATGGGTTCACATTTGAGTCTTCCTCATATCGTCTCACAGAGTTTTTTCTTGCCGCTGTTGCCTCAGAGTTGCTCATTAGGGGTAAAGTTAATTTTCAACTTTGTAATTTCTATTCTGAATTTCTGTTTTTCTGTAAAGCTGCATTGAGACAATGTCCATTGTTAAAAGTGATATGAATGAAAATGAAGTGAACTGAATTTAATTACCTTTTGGGAACAGACACAGCAAATTTACTTATGAGAGATTGGATCCAGTTTCCTATGATTTTCCACAGCAAATTATCATAATTATTTATAAATGTACAAATAATAAAAAAAACACACAAACAGATAAAGGCTTATAGTATGGTATAGATGATAAATCTTAAAATACAACACAGCCATATTAATGACTCTACACTACAACAGCATCACTTCCTGGGTGTGTCCTTCTAGAGACATGTAAAGTTCAGCACATTCAGCACTATTATACAGAATCCTCACAGAGCTGTGTTCAGAAATGGATCAACTATACAACTTACTGTACATAGTGAGATACATACCACTGATTCTCACTCTAGTTACAGGTAATTTTCATCAGTTCATCAATTAATTAATGGAATTAACTAATATTCATAGAATTAATTCATTTATTTTTAATGTCAGTGTTTTTGGTGTTACACAAAAAACATTTTTAGAATTTTTCGATATTTGTATTATATTTTTATTAATCATTTTTCAATACAACAGGCAGTTCTGCTGATAAAATTTGGCCGAAGGACAAAGATGTCAACATTGTGGGGAAGGAAACAGACACTGTTACTCTGAGATGTTCATATGAATCAAGCAGTGATAGCATTCTGCTTTACTGGTACAGACAATATCCTAACAGCACACCACAGTTTTTACTGCTTAAAGGTGCAAATTCAGCAAGTTCAGCTCAGCGCAACCCCTCTGGCTCTCGATTCAATGCAGAAACATCCCCAGACTCGACTGAACTCACTATCAAACATCTGCAGATCTCAGATTCTGCACTCTATCACTGTGCTCTTACAGTAGTAGCACAGTGATACAGAGTCACTGAGAGACTGTACAAAAACCTATGAAATAATTCATTTGAAGTTCAACGTTTAATATCAAAGATACTTCCTTTAGCAACTTATCAGTTAACCACAGACACAAAAGACATTTGTGGTAACATATGCAGCTGAAGAAAGAGAATAAAATAAAGAGGCACTGTGTCACTTGTTGCTGGTGTGTACTGTTTAAAATTTAATTCATTGTACTTTGCTGCAGTTTTTCCCCATGATTAATTCGAATGAATTTTCATTCATGTATATGTACAAACACAAATTAGGATTTGTCATGTATTCTAAGAGGCACAATATTGTACAACTTGTTTGGGGATTCACAACATACAGAAGTGTCTAATTTAAGAGGTGTAGTATAATCTAGGGAAGGAGAATAATATTTTCAAAGGTGTCCCAAAGTAACATTGTCAACCTTGCAGAAAATATCCCAATGGCATTTTCCCCATTGTTCTCTTAAAGGTTTTGTGGAGGACAGGGGAGTCAGGGAATCAAACCTGAGGTAAATTTTATGCAGTGTGCTTGATGATGATGATACTTATGTATTTTGATTTAAAAAAAGCACTTGTCTGGTGCCTCCATTGTCTTGGACTTCCAAATGTCATCAAAATGCAGACAAAAGCCATAAATATCATTAAAATAAGTTCAGGTGCTCTAACTGGCAGACTGTTACAGATTTGCAGTTGCAGGTCACCATGTCAACATGACAGATGAAGAATATCAATATTGTATTTATACTACACACTTATACTGATCAATGCGTACTGTATCAGTGGCCGAGCAGAAGATACTGAATCAGAAGCAGTAGGTACTGATAAAGTCATTGAAAAGTAAGGAACAGGTGTGCAGCAGTGGGGCGGTAGGGTGCATACAACGTTAACAAAAAAACATGGGAACATAATTAAACCCTGCCAGACCGCCCTCTGGTGTCCTGACAGGGAACTGTCCAGCAGTCCATGACAGTAAATGCAGTCAGTCTGCCTAAAGATTTCTAAAACCTGGTTAGTTATGCTGCATTTCTCATTCTATAAATGTCACTTTGTTCAGTTTAATTATGTCTGTGATGGACCTGTACTGCCAGAGAGAAGAGCTTACACACTCTGTACAGATGGCAGTAGATAAAGTTTTAAAATGTTTTACTGACCTAAACAGAAGACGGGAAATTTTGCCAACAGAGCATAATTCCCAGGCTACAACACAAACATGTTAATATGACTAATTATGTATTTACATGTGTATCATTACATAACTGAATTCCACAATGGGTTCATTCATTAATCTTCCTAATCAGAGTCACTGTGGCTCCAGAATCTATCATGGACACACTAGGCATAAGGAGGGAATACACCAGTGGTGGGCCGTCAGTGCCAGCAAGGCCTTCTCTGCTGGCCTAAACAGCAGTGATCTGAATCACTGACTTGCATTTTAATATATTTAATATATTTTTCCATGAAAGTGTACTAAATTATTCCCAATTGTCTATTCTCTACATTTCATAGCTTTTCTCTTGGTTGCGCTGCTTCCAGTAGTGTATATTTATGATGAGAGTATTTATCCAATCATATTTCAGTCACTGGCTGACATCATGTGTTGCCAGGGTGAAAGAAATCTGCCTTAAGGCCTTCAGAATCAATAGTGCAGGCGCCCATAGCTTAAAATAAATGGCAATGGAATTGTTAAATTAACCAATCAGATTTCGAGTTGGTGTCACTGGGGCCATCTATCAGGCATACGATTACGTCAGCAATTTCCCGTCCTTTAATTGGATAATCAGAGAATATATACTTTGCTATTTAAAGGTTGATTAGTATCTATTGCCGTGGCGTCATAATGATGGTATAGAGGAGGATTAATTCAGGAAGGACACCAGTGAAGGCCTAGGTGTGAAATTCACAGCCCACCACTGGAATACACCATATCACAGGTGTGGAAAAAGTACTGAGAATGTACATGTACATGAAGCTTTGCACATTGTCACTATTTGTGTAAGTATTTTTATTTCTACTGAAACCAGTGCTACTTAATGAAAAGAAATTAATTTGTATTAATTTTTTTTAGTTAATGTTGACTATTTTCATGAAATGAACTAAGTTCCTGCCACTTAATATTGGCTTCCTTTCATTCCTTTCTGTTCTTTGGGCACATCCCCAAGAACACTGCTTGTTGATGTCTCCTTTCCAAACGAATGGAGTTAGTGAAATTATTACAATAGTCGTCAACTGAAAAGTGATGAGCCCTTCCTATACTGTTAACATGTTACATGGAATAGACTGAGTTGGACAAAACTAATGGAAACTTGGAGTGCCGGCTGCTTGGTTCTCATTTGGAAGCTTGTTTATTGAGAGGTCCAAGGAGGTGCAAATCCCATGGTGTATTTCACCAAATCACCTCTGAAAATCAAAGCTCCAACCTTGAGCCTATCCCAGGAATGCTGGGAGTAGGGTGGGTCCTTGGATTGAAGCCTCTTACAGGACACCATGCTAAAACACTCATTCACACCTAGGGGCAATCTAGATAAATCAGCTATTGGCATGTCTTGTGGCCATGGAGAGAGCATCCAAAACTACACATAGTGAGTAATCTGTGGCTCAGAATCAAAGCAGGGATGCTGAAGCTATGTCAAGGTGCTACTTATCTACTTGACTAACTAGCTGCTGTAGCTCACTAGTGTGTGTATTATTTTACGCAAATTTTAACAAAATATAGATGATTCAGAACTTAGCCAACTGCTTGCTATCAGATTGTAGACGTAATCTGGTGACTTCACACGACTTCATGTCACAGCTAAACAACACAGCAGGACCTTCATCAAATTGAACAAAAGAGACATGCTTTTACTTGGACTAAAGTCTGCAGTGAATTGTCATATCGCATGCCTCTAAAATGTGCACATAATAAAAAATACCAGCATAAATGTATGCCAAAAATGATTCACTGTAAAAAAAAATGATTAGAACGTGTAGCAGGTAAGCAAAGGTTCACTAGTGATAGAGATTAAGGAGCACATTAATGCTAGTCTGTTTATCACAGAGGATGTAAGACTTGTTCAAATTTAGATGGTGTTCATACCTTCAGAAACAAATGGGACTCATTTTGTCAAGTATTTGTTTACACCAGCATAGTGAATCATTTTATATGGGTGTGTTAGGGAGGCTCATTCAGGGTAGATACTGACGTCTGGCTTTAGACACAAACAGATAACTATGGCATTAATGACACTGTGTAGCATGTAGCATTACAGAATAATTAAAATTAATCTGAATATATGATTGAATGCAGTTACTATACTACAGACACAATATGGAAACAATTAGTAAAGAGATTCTCATTCTAGTGAACTGCTTAATATTATCACTAAATCTATCAAAATTTAGCCTTAACAGACTTAAACAAGCAATAAAATATATTATGAACATTCACTGCTTGTTGTTTAAACAATGAATTTAGCATATATAATGCCAGAACTGACAAAATATTATTACTAAGTAAAAGTGGGTGGAGCTAGATGTGGTAAGATACAGTTTAGAAAGTTTCACAGAGATCCTGCCATTTATACCTACTGCAAGAGAGACACAACAGTCATGTTACTCTTCTTTATTTTCATAGTTGTTAAAAACATCGGTAAGTCATTTATATTATACACAAACTTTAGACGAATGCTGGAAATGAGCTGATACCTAAACATGATTAATTAACTTACACAATGAAAGTAGAAATGTTTATGTTGTTGTAATGTTTTATAGCAGGTGCTGTTGACAGCAGCATTACACCAGAACAAACCATCATATCTTCAAGTGAAGGCAGCAACATCACACTGACCTGCACATATGATGATTCAGCTTACTCTCTCCACTGGTATCGACAAAAACCTCAATCAGAACCAGAGTTTCTGCTGCTAATTCCTAAATCCTCAGATAGTGTCACTAAATCTGAACATGACCCAAGACTATCCACCAAAGTTCGTAAAACGAACAAGAAAGTAGATCTGGAGATCTTTCCTGCTGCAGTATCAGACTCTGCACTGTACTACTGCACCATGGAGCCCACAGTGACACAAAACTCAAACAGACTGTACAAAAAGACAAGCTGCATTTTTTTCTCAGCAGGGGGAGATGTTTACCTGTTTCATTCATACACTTTTCTTTCTTAATTCTCAGACTCTGATGTTGATTTGCTTTGAATTTCAACAATGACCCTCTTACATATGTTGGTAATGCTTATTGGTTGAACAATCAGAGAAGAAATCCTTTAAAAATAAATGTTAATCTTTAATCAAAAAAATAAATTTGTTATTCCCCTGATGTAATAAAAATGTAACACAAAGTTCAATAACAATATGTATTTAAATAATTTAGGATGCTGATTTTTCATTTAACACTGAACTAAATACTTCACTCTTCATTATTTGGCAGATTATAAAATAGCACTTGAAATCACAAGTTGTGGTTGAAATGGAAATGGTTGCTCCACTCCAGACTCTCACTGTGCTGCCACATGTTCACTCAGTCTCCACAGCACTAAGTGCAGTTCTCATAGCCAGTGGTGGCAGCTTTTAGCCGATTGACTTTAGCTAGCTTAGTAAATGACAGTGTAAAGTTCACATGTTAGAAATACCACAAAATGCTATACTATTCCAGGTATAATGATAATAAATGCTAATTCTTTGATGAACAGTTATTTCTTTGTTTATTGTGATTGAGATCTGACTTGTTCAACATACACTATATTGCCAAAAGTATTTGCTCACCCATCCAAATAATCAGAATCAGGTGTTCCAATCACTTCCATGGCCACAGGTGTATAAAATCAAGCACCTAGGCATGCAGACTGTTTTTACAAACATTTGTGAAAGAATGGGTCGCTCTCAGGAGCTCAGTGAATTCCAGCGTGGAACTGTGATAGGATGCCACCTGTGCAACAAATCCAGTCGTGAAATTTCCTCGCTCCTAAATATTCCACAGTCAACTGTCAGCTGTATTATAAGAACATGGAAGTGTTTGGGAACGACAGCAACTCAGCCACGAAGTGGTAGGCCACGTAAACTGACGGAGCGGGGTCAGCGGATGCTGAAGCGCATAGTGTGAAGAGGTCGCCAACTTTCTGCAGAGTCAATCGCTACAGACCTCCAAACTTCATGTGGCCTTCAGATTAACTCAAGAACAGTGCGCAGAGAGCTTCATGGAATGGGTTTCCATGGCCAAGCAGCTGCATCCAAGCCATACATCACCAAGTGCAATGCAAAGCGTCGGATGCAGTGGTGTAAAGCACGCCGCCACTGGACTCTAGAGCAGTGGAGACGCGTTCTCTGGAGTGACGAATCGTGCTTCTCCATCTGGCGATCTGATGGACGAGTCTGGGTTTGGCGGTTGCCAGGAGAACAGTACTTGTCTGACTGCATTGTGCCAAGTGTAAAGTTTGGTGGAGGGGGGATTATGGTGTGGGGTTGTTTTTCAGGAGCTGGGCTTGGCCCCTTAGTTCCAGTGAAAGGAACTCTGAATGCTTCAGCATACCAAGACATTTTGGACAATTCCACGCTCCCAACTTTGTGGGAACAGTTTGGAGCTGGCCCCTTCCTCTTCCAACATGACTGTGCACCAGTGACCAAAGCAAGGTCCATAAAGACATGGATGACAGAGTCTGGTGTGGATGAACTTGACTGGCCTGCACAGAGTCCTGACCTCAACCCGATAGAACACCTTTGGGATGAATTAGAGCGGAGACTGAGAGCCAGGCCTTCTCGTCCAACATCAGTGTGTGACCTCACAAATGCGCTTCTGGAAGAATGATCAAAAATTCCCATAAACACACTCCTAAACCTTGTGGACAGCCTTCCCAGAAGAGTTGAAGCTGTTATAGCTGCAAAGGGTGGACCGACCACATATTGAACCCTATGGATTAGGAATGGGATGTCACTTAAGTTCATATGCGAGTCAAGGCAGGTGAGCGAATACTTTTGGCAATATAGTGTATGTTTCTGTGCAGGTTTACTTTGGTCTTGAGTCTTGAATAATAAGAATGTCTCCTAGTTTGATTTCCCAGTGTGCTTTTGACATTGAGTTATTTCAGCAATTAATTGCTGTGGGTTTTGGGAATATGTCTGTTACCCTCTGAGACCCTGCATCTGCAGAACGTGTAAAAGAAAGCAAGATTGTTTAGGAAACTTCAGGAAAGTCACAGATGATCCTAATTATATTTGATAATAAATCTGTACTACTGTTAATAATTAGGGGTGAATCAATACTAATCTGTAAACTGCAAAGTGTTTTTGATGATGCCTAATGTTTTCACAGTGGCTTTATTAAGCAGATGGCTTTATCAATTATATTAAAATCAAATGGGTCATGACAAAGTAAAATAGACAAAGACAGAAAAGAGGCTGGTTTGTTCATCACCTCAGTAAAATACCCTCCAAACTGTCCTATTTATAATCACAACAAACAAATAAGCACACAAACAATGCCCTAATGTGTGTATATTATTTTTTTCAACAACAATATATAGAAATTTAATGATGATTTAATGTTTATAGAATAGATTGATTGTTTTCATTATTAAAAATTATATGTTGTCAGTATTTGTTTACTATGTGCTTAGGACAGGTTCCTCATTCAAGGTTGACTAGAACTCATTCATTAGTGCACTGATTTTTTCTACTGTTTTGTCATAGAATCATTTCATAAATGTATTTTGGTTTCAAATATTATCTTGTGATTAATAATCAAGTATTTAAGTAAATTAAGGTCATATTGTGTGTTTACTCCCCTGATAGGACATGATGTAGGACTTTCTTTATGACCAATTCAGTAGAGTTGAGTTTTATGACTGCTTTCAACATCATTGTGGGAAAAAAACACGAACAGAGAAATATATGGGGGTTATGAAGACATCACAACTATCTAAATATATTAAATTATTAAACTACAGCATATGTAAGTGCCAGTCTAGGAGAACATGACATATGTTGCTGTGGCAATCTCCAATAAAATATTCTTATTTTATTAATGAGAGAAAGAGAGAGAGAGAGAGAGAAAGAGAGAGAGAGAGAGAGAGAGAGAGAGAGAGAGAGAGAGAGAGAGATCCAAACTCATAATGTCAAAATATTGAGTATAGAACAGTTATCATGAATATACATAAATACAAGTAGGTGGAGCTAGAGGTGGAGATGTACATCAAATAGTAACACTGACATTCATTTCTAAAGCTAGAGGTTTGAACTAAACACTCAGGAAAACAATGTTGTTCCTCTTCGTGGTGTTTTTCACTCTTGCTGATGTTGGTAAGTCATATACACTGCACACAAAATATTATTTTTTCTAATTAAGAAGACACAATTTTCCATGTGAAATGTGTCATTTATGATTAAAAAATAACAATATTGTTGTAATGTTTTTATAGCAGAGGCTGCTGACAATAACATTAAACCAGATCAGAAAGAGCTCCTTCTGACATCAGCCCCTCACAATAGGACGATCTTTATCCTTTAATGTCACACTGATTTTACAATAAATATACAATATAATATAACATAATATACAATACAATGTAATATTTACCCCAGTAGTAGGACACCTTTAAGAACCCTGGCTACTGTTTAAAACTTAAACATGCTAAGTCTTGTGATTGGGCAGCTTGCTAGCTAGTGTAAATAATAAATTATAGATTAATGTTATCTACTGAGAGAGCTTGTCTGTTTGTTGTAATTATTACACAATTGTTTGGTTAAGTTGATGTAAATATAATATTTAGTTAGCCTGCTAGCAAACTTGCCTACTGGTGCTAATGCTAAACTCCTGAACCAAGCTGATGAGCTCGGCTAACGAGAATTTATTTCCACATTATAATATTTACCCCATCAAACAGATCACTTTTCCCAACCCTGAGTACTGGTTTCACACTAAATCATGATTAGACTAGTGATTATCCAGTTAGCGCCCCAAAGGACTTGGTTACAGATGTATGTTATCTAGCTAGCGAACCTCGCTAATCATTTCATTTACACAATATCATATAGAGTGTAAAGCTTGCTGAACTCGGGTGAAGGTTTTAATAATTATTCCGTATAATATTTAGATAGATTTCGGATGATGGACTGGGACAGGAGGTTTTTGAGACTTTAATCAGTCACCATGTACGGTGAATTTACACAAGCTAATGCTAATGCTAGATAATGCTAACTAATGCTAATATTTGTCTGTTTATTCTCAGCTTAACTAGTTTACAAACTCACAGGTTCATTAACTTTTCGGCGTTAAAAAAGAAATTTTTGTATTTTTATGTCTCCCTTTTTTTTTAAATATCAAAATCCTCTATTTCTGGGTGTGGGTGAAAAAAACACTGGTTTATCTACACTGTTAGCAAGCCTGGATAATTAACTTGGTAGCATCATTAAGATAAATATCGTAATGAGTAATGCAAACCTTTTAACCGGTAAACAAACCTTTCCTTTATTTTACTCAAGCTGTTTTTACTGTAAGGAACGTGACAGAATGTTATATGTGTTATTATGAAACTGCGATGAGAAGAAGCACTTATGATGGGGCGGCGGGAGGAAATGTACAGTACATCATCTTTTTTGGAGAACAGGACATGTTTAGACTTACATCCTGCTTCGTGTTAAGGTGTAAATTAAGTAGCCATCTAGAACACCATAAGTGAATTACAGAGATTTTTTTGTTTTTTACGTTTTAACAGGATGCAGTTGGCGTACAGCTGGCCTCCGTGGCTCCGATTCGGTTCCGTGAAAGATTCGTTCATTTTGAATGAATCCGTAATATGACTCAGGAGAGATTCGTTCATTTCGTATTGACCGCGCATGCGCAAGATCCTATCTGGTACTGTGATTCATTCAAGTTAATTCATGATAAAGGCACATGGTTACTTTTTGTTTATTCAGTACACTGTTACTCTGAAATGTTCATATAAGTGAAGCAGAGATAACATTCTGCTTTATTGGTACAAACAATATCCTATAATTATATATCCTGTAATTTATTTTCCATTCATACATTTATGTATTCTTTCATGTGTTTATTATTCCTGTGTGTATAAATGTATGTTACTTTACCAAATGTGAACTAAGATCCAGAACAAAATGTGAGCACTCCAGACCATAATTCCATTGTATAGTTACAAGAAGTTAAAATGGATGAATAAGGAAAGTGTTAGTCAAATTTGCTTTCCTTTTATTGATCATAATGAAATTCATCAAGATTGAGTGAAAATGAAATGAAAATGGAAATTGTGTATTAACATTTGTATTTTCAGTTAAATGGATGTACAATGTCTGCCAAATTTTAAATGGATCAGCAAAAATCCATTCACAGTTGCATTTCCCAGGTCTTAAGTGTTACGACCCTGACCTGTGGAAACAGCACTTACTCTTCCCTGCACCACCTTCCATTCACAAACCTGTGCTCCACCTCAGTCCTGCCTCCACATATGGCTTTCATGGAGGAGGTGAGAGGAAGAAACCCTTTCTCTCCAAAAAAACATGGCAGCATCTTAACAAATTTGGGAACAATATTTTTTTGGACTGATGGTTAATCATTATTCATAGTTTTATGTTTGGTGAAGGTCAAACAGAGTTTATCACAACAAACACCTCATACCAAGTGTCATGTTGGTGGAGGGGTGAGGATTCGGTTGTTTTGCAGCCACAGGCTCTAGAAAACTTTTAATCATTTGGACATTGATGATCTCCACTTTATATTAGAATATTCTTGAGACAAATGTAAGACTGTCCATGAGCTTATGTTGTGCTGAAACTGGGTCATATTAAAGGACAATAATCACAAGCACACCAGCAAATTTGTCTCTTTAAGGATGCTGAATCTGAGGACTTGTTTTTGTCTAGGTTAATGTCAGAAATACAGATAAAAAAGAAAAAGACGGGTTATTCTTGTGTTCTGATATGCTGAAATGCTGTAATGATTCCAAATGAATCTGTGAATTGAAACTGTGAACTATTCCCAGCGTGGTGAGCAATACTTTTGTTTTAAATATATTGATGGTTCTTGATGTAAATAATGTACATGTCTATTTAAATTCAGCTCCTGCAGATGGCAGTACATGACATGAAAATACTCTAGAACTGAACCTGATTGGACCTGGACACAACAGAACCATGTGGAGTGTTAAAGTAGCCATGAACATTAAACCTGAACAAAGCTTCAGCACAGATACATGGTGTGTGGAGTGCAGTCCGACTGAAACACTTGAATTACTGAGAATCTTGAGCTTAATACAAGATGCTTATGTATTTCTGCACATGCTCTCAAACACCACCTTGTTAGTGGTTTTATATTGTTATAATTTGGTGTTTTGTTTAGACTTCAAGGGTGTACTATAAATCTGCTGAAGAATTTAATTTCACAATAAGAATTGTTTGTAATTGCAACAATATATTTTGTAGATTAGAAAAGGTTTAAGTTCATAGAAATAGGAAATACAGGAACTAAATATATGAATCTTTTGCTCATTATATTCTTTTAGAACATGTGTGTGTATTTTACATAAAGTGGCAAATCCTGCACTCTGATTGGTTAAAACAGAGGGAATCAACAGTTGAGGCTTTGTACACAAGAAATGCTTAGATGCTTCACTGAAGACAGAGTAGAAGGAAACTTGACATTTACAGTAACATAAAAAGGAAACTTTCAGAAAAACAGAGGAAATTAAAACATGATGGTTTTCTGTATGTTTCTGTTTTTTACCATGTTCATAGGTAAGCTTATATTTTATTTATCCCCATATATCATGTTTAAATGTTTTATAACTAGTAAAGAAATGTTTCCATGTGTGAGTGTTTTAGATTGTAAGCATGTACTGTATACTGTATAATATAAAATGATAATATTCTGAAATAAATGTCCTCTTCAGGTGAGAGCACACAGGACAGCATTACTCCAACATCTTCTGCTGTCTATGGTAAAGAGGAGCAAGCAGTTACACTCTCCTGTGATTATAAATACACTGTTTCTATGAACAATCTACAGTGGTATCGACAATATTCCAATGCAGCACCAGAATTCCTCGTTCTGTTGACGGAATCGGGAGGGAATCAGACAGATGATACTCCTCATCCTCATTTGTCTGCTAAAGTTCATAAGAGTCTGAAGCGTGTGGTTTTGGAGATCTCGCCTGCTTCAGTATCAGACTCTGCACTGTACTACTGCGCCTTGCAGCCCACAGTGACAGGAAAGTCAACTTCACTGTCCAAAAACCTACAGAGACCTCAAACATGAAAGTGTTAAAGAATCACAATAAGAAGAAAAGACTGGAAGCTATGCATAACATCAGCATTCTGATTATTGATCCAATAGAAATGTATGTATATAACCATATATGAATACTTTATTTGAATTGAATAGACAAAACATTCTAAGTGAATCCAAATACAGATAGAAAAGTTAGGTGTGTGTTTGAAGAAGCCACATGTTCACTCCCTCTGCAGTATTAAGTGCAGTTCTCATAAACAATAGTGGCAGGTTTGATGGTTTATTTACTTAATGACAGTGTAAAGATCACATGCTGGAATTTGATTCTGTTCTAGGAATAAAAATGTGGATATTGTACAACTCTTTTGACAAGCAGCTGATCTGATTTATTTTTATTTTATGTTTGTTTGTTTGTTTATTTTACTGAGCATGCTATTTAATGTGTTCATCATGTGTGTCTTTGCAGGGTGTTTAATATATTTTTGAGAATTACAGGATACCTGAAAGTATGTATAACTAAGAATAAGAACTGTGGAAAATAAAAACACAGTTTCCATCACACAATCAGGAAATAAATAAGCTCTACTGAAATAGTGCTCCATAATCAATTCTTGAGGTAGATGAGCTACAACAGCTAAAGACCACATCGGGTTTCATTCCTGTTCACCAAGAACAGAAATCTAAGACTACAGTAACAACCCTGTAAATGACATAATTTGGCCCAATGGCAAGAGCTGCTTACTTGGTTCACACTTAGCATCTGGATTCCAAAAAGGTTTGAATCCCACAGGAGCCTCGCTTTATTGTTAACTTGACTTTGTGTAACCGAGTTCCTTTTACTCGGACCCCAGTCCATATGAGCAAGAAGGTCATACAGTTACAGAGTACAGTGACCCTTCATTGGCACACATCAAGGTAACGGGGACGACCTGGCTCGTTGGTCTAGGGGTATGATTCTCGCTTAGGGTGCGAGAGGTCCCGGGTTCAAATCCCGGACGAGCCCTGGTTTTAAATGGAATAGAGTGGTTGGGATAAAACTAATGGAAACTTGCACTGCTGGCTTGGTTCTCGCTTGGAAGCTTGTTTCTCCAGAGGTCCAAGAAGGTTCAAATCCCACTGTAATTACCTCTGAAAATTAAAGCTCCAACCTGGAGCCTCTCTCTGGAATACAGGGAGCGGGATGGAGAATGTCACACTTTGTGGAGACATGAACCTCTGAAATATTAATATAATAGAGTACAGAAAGACCTCAGAATATTGTCATTTTACTAACACCATTCATCATGTTCACTGTTATATTCATGTGTCTGTGGCTTTCATTAGGTAAGTTAACATTGATCTTTTCAGAAAGGAGGGTAAAAGGTAAAACCCTATGCCACCACGTCTGTCTGCTAAAGTTGATGATAAAACTAAACAAGTGGATCTGATCATCTCCTCTTCTGCTTTTAATGTTTGATAATATACAATTAGAAGGTAATTAATTCATAATCACACTCTCTGGTATCACCCAGATGAGGATGGGTTCACATTTGAGTCTTCCTCATATCGTCTCACAGAGTTTTTTCTTGCTGCTGTTGCCTCAGAGTTGCTCATTAGGGGTAAAGTTAATTTTCAACTTTGTAATTTCTATTCTGAATTTCTGTATTTCTGTAAAGCTGCATTGAGACAGTGTCTATTGTTAAAAGTGATATGAATGAAAATGAAGTGAACTGAATTTAATTACCTTTTGGGAACAGACACAGCAAATTTACTTATGAGAGACTGGATCCAGTTTCCTATGATTTTCCACAGCAAATTATCATAATTATTTATAAATGTACAAATAATTAAAAAAACACACAAACAGATAAAGGCTTATAGTATGGTATAGATGATGAATCTTAAAATACAACACAGCCATAGTAATGACTCTACACTACAACAGCAGCACTTCCTGGGTGTGGCCTTCTAGAGACGTGTAAAGTTCAGCACATACAGCACTATTATACAGAATCCTCACAGAGCTGTGTTCAGAAATGGATCAACTATACAACTTACTGTACATAGTGAGATACATACCACTGATTCTCACTCTAGTTACAGGTCATTTTGAATCAGTTATTAATTATTACAGTGATATTTAATCAGTTAAATAATTGCATTAATTAATAAGCATGTTTGTATTAATCTAGTAATTTCTTGATTTCTTAAGTCAATATTGGAATTACAAAAAATACTTCACTGACATGTTTCTTTATATTTTTGTCACACCAGGTAGCTTTGCAGATAAAATTGAGCCAACAGATGCAAACATTGTCAGGAAAGAAGCAGAGACTGTTATTCTGAAATGTTCATATGAGGCAAGCAGTGAAGACATTTTGCTTTACTGGTACAAACAATATCCTAACAGCGCACCACAGTTTTTACTGTATAAAGGTGCAAGGTCAAATGCAGGTGCTGGGAGCACTCCTGATGATCATCGACTAGAGTCGAAAACAAGCAGAGACTCTACTGAACTTACTATCAGAGGTCTAAAGCTCTCAGATTCTGCACTCTATCATTGTGCTCTAAGAGACGTAGCACAGTGATACAGAGTCACTGAAAGTCTTTACAAATACATCAACATGGTATATTAAGATTCTAAAACCACAGAAGACGAAAGAGACTCACTTTACCAACTTATCAGTTAACCACAGATACAAACAACATTTGTGAAAACATTTGCAGCTGGAGCTAATAGCCTAAAAAGAAAATGAGGGATTAACACAACTATACTTTAATTCATGAATCTACATCTACATTCATTTATTAAATCTTTCATTTGTTCATGTGTTTATTCTGCATGTTCATTTGAACAGATGTGAGTTTGATCATTCAGATAAATATAATAATATAAAAAAAATTAGTGACAAGGTTTGATTGCACATAAGGGTAATGTCTATAATCTTAAACATAATTATTTGATGGAGGGATGATGACTCTAGCCTTTTGAGCTTGTCCTCTGTTTTCTTATTTGTACTGTGATGTAAACGTTCCAACTTAAGGTGGACTGCTGACACTAAATTTCCCCTAAGTCTGAATGAGTGTGTGAATGTGTCTGTGCATTTTGTCCTGCATTAGACTGCTGTATCATCCAGGGTGTATTCCTGCATCATCCCTAGTGTTGCTGGGAGAAGCTCCAGATTCACCTGCCCAGGACAAAGCATGAATGAATGAATGAAGGTGTGTATATATAATGTATATAGACAGTTGTGGAAGTGTGACCAGGATAAAGTAGTTACTAAAAATAAACTCTGATTAAATGACCATTCATTAGGTTGCAGCTGCAGCTTATGGATCTGGGGCTTGGTTTTACTGTAGTTTTAGCATACTAAGATTTGCTAATTGTCTAGTAGATGAGAAAGAGTTGCTGTGTGAGGTAAAGCAGAGTTGTCATGAATATGAATAAATAAGATGTTTATTTCAAAAAATAAACAAACAAACTATGTAACGTCTGGGACCCCCGCCCTATGCGGGGCTCGACTCCAGACGCCCGTGGTGTGTGCGCGCACGCCAGCACACGGTGTAATGAGACCCATGCGCAGGATTCAGCGAAGCACTGCTTATTACATTTAAGACGCGACATAGGGAAACAAACGTAACAAGACATGGCGTGGTTAACTAAACAAAAAAACAAAACCTAGACCTTAGCTTGGACATGGAACCTAGCAAACAAAACCCCAACAGAAACCACGGTACAGATAACAATCATGGACAAGGACACAAACGCAAGGATCCCTATTTATAGGGGTGGACATTAGGGCTAATGGGATACAGGTGACACAATCAGGATAGGAACAATAGGAAGGGCGTAACAAGACACACAAAGAAGCAGGCTTCCAAGGTTCACCTGCCAGCGCCCTCTCTGGGCCTGGCAGGGAACTGTCCAGCTGTTCCTGACAAACTAACTAAACACTCAGGATAACAGTGTTATTATGCCCACTTGGTTTTCTTCACTATTGCTGATATTGCTAAGTCCTTTAGTTTGCAAGTTACAAACCAAAAGAATAAGTATTTTAAAAAGTTGCTTAATAATAAATTGTTGTCAATAAATTCAAATAAATTGGTGTATTTATATTAAAGGCTGTTGACAACAATTCATCCACCCAGAATACACTGTTTAATGTAATCACAATCATCTTTAAGTAACCAAACATAACTATAAAATAAATACATATCAGTTTCTGATTGCCAGTGAAATGTAGTTAGAGTGAGAATGTTCTTTTAGCTGATTGTTTATAACAGACGTGTTCTTGAACATTAATGAGGAAAGGCTCAGGTGCACAGTTTATTCTCCTCTTGATCAATAGATGAAGAAAATTGTTGGAGGAAAAGTTTCTGTTCCTCTGCAGCTCTTTTTCTCTATAGACAATATTCTGTTTGTGAGACCTGTATGATTGTAATTAACACCAGTGCAATCATAGCTCCAGTTTTGTTCTTTGGTCACTACACTTAATTAACCCTACTGAATAAAATCAGATGGAAAAATATTTGAAGTGAACTGGAACAGCGATTTAGTCCAGGAACTCTATGGAACTCTGTATGGGAAGGCTATACAAAGAAATGCAAAAAGTAATATATACATTATATAATATTAATTATAGTTCAGCAGTTTATTTATTAATGTCATTAATAAATAAATTACCTTCAATTACCTTAAAAACCAAGTCTTTCTTATTTCTCCACAAGATGGTGTAGTGAGTTATCTTATTGTGGGTCAGGTGCTAGGACTCTGCTCACATCCTCCAAAGATGTAGACTCTGTTATAAATACTTCTTTGCAGAATAATATGAACTCTAATAAACATGCTTTATCACAACAAACAAATAAATGCCATAAGTCAAGACACTACTTATAAAATATAAAAACTAAAATATTTACTAATTTTAATTGTCAGTAAATTTTTATAAAATTGAATAAATACAATAATAGAATAATTTATTTGTTTACTATGTAAACAGTTTCAGTAGAGTTTCCCAAACAAGGCAGAATGTTTCAGTAAAGATCAACAATCTGTCAGTAACACTGGAGACACTGTCATGTGATGCTGGGGGGTGGAGCTTCGTGAACGTTTATCATGTTAATATTTCAGAGTACAAAAAGAGTTCAGACGCTTTTACCTTTCATTCAGCTAAAATCATTCATCATGTTCACTGTTATATTCATGTGTCTGTGGCTTTCACTAGGTGAGTTAACATTGACCTTTTGTTAGTTTATATATTATGTGTTGTTTATTAATTGTGTGCTGTTAGAAATCATGATTTCTGTATGTAATTCTGGCTTGATTGTGTAAAGGTTAAATACATTACATTTTCTTCTCCATGACAGGTGACTCCATGGCAGATTCAATAAAGCCACTTTTCCCTCATAAAGTTGTAGATGAAGGTGATGATGTTACTCTGTCCTGCAGCTACAAAGACTTCAGTGGTACTGTAGAGAATCTGCAGTGGTACAGACAATATCCAAAATCTAAACCTGAGATCCTTCTTTATATTTATCAAAATGGAGATCTAATTCTCAACACTCCCCCAAGAATGTCTGCTAAAGTTCATGATGATAAACAAGTGGATCTGATCATCTCCTCTGCTGCTGTATCAGACTCTGCTCTATACTACTGTACTTTATGATTACACTTTACACTTTATCTGTTGTAAATACAACTTGCACATACCTCTATATGCACACTCTGACATAGCCTTATTTATTGTTGTACATATTTACATATTTATCTGCAATTGTTCATTTGCACAATTTCTACTATTTGCACTTCTGGTAGATGCTAAACAGCATTTCGTCACTATGTACCTGTACTTTGCAATGACAAAGTTTTATCTATCTATCTATCTATCTATCTATCTATCTATCTATCTATCTATCTATCTATCTATCTATCTATCTATCTATCTATCTATCTATCTATCTATCTATCTATCTATCTATCTATCTATCTGCAGATGTTAAAGGACGCCAGCCTTCTAAGGAAGTCCTGGCGGCTCTGTCCTTTCCTGCACAGAGTGTCTGTGTTGGCAGTCCAGTCCATTTGATCATCCAGCTGTACTCCAAGGTATCTGTAGGTCTTGACAAACTCCACACAGTCACCGTTGATGGTCACAGGCTCCGGTTGAGGCCTGGGCCTCCTGAAGTCCACCACCATCTCCATGGTCTTTGTTGTGTTGAGGTGCAGATGGTTACAGTCGCACCATGCAACGAAGTCCTGTATCAGTTTTCTGTCCTCCTCCTCCTCATAGCAAGGTTGGGGATTTTTCAGGGTGGATCTGGGGCTTGGTTCCACAAGGTTTAAAGCTGTAGTTTTTTTTCATTCTAGGCTGTGCTAATGGTGTAGTAGATGAGTGAAATATTACATTGCACTATATAAAAAATATGAATAAATATGAGTGGGCAGAGCTACATTTGGAGACATCTGAGACAGAAAATCAAATATTATTATGGTTAATGTAACTGTGTGAAGTGAAATATTGGAGCTGAAATTAATGAATGGATATGAGATTAAAGTGCAGACTTTCAGTTTACTCTCACTTTACTAAACACACTCTAAGTGAAAACCAATGCACTAGAGATGTGCAATGAGAATGAATTTCTGCATGAGTGATTGATTTAGGCAATGTTACTTTATTAAATATGAATATTAAAAAAGAGACACACGTTTTTTCTGTCTCTTGTCAGTGGTAATTTCTACTATAGGTCTGTTCAAACTGGTTCAACATTTAAAAAGGAATATTGTTTGATTTAGAGAGTTGTCATGCTGTAGCTCACACAGTTCACCTGCTGTACAGAGCAGCATCCCTGCTGGATCTCAAAATCATTACCAAAAAATTCATTTTATGCTTTTTTGACTCCTTTATTTCTTCATTAATTAAAAAGTTGTAAATTGTTATATAAAGATAATCAAACATGCATAATGCAGTAATACACAGATTAATGCAGCCCAGTTTGAATCACAGCTGCACTGCATCACAATGTTATAGCAGATACTGAACCCAACCCAGTGAAGTTTCTGGAATGTAAATCATTCTGACAAAATATAATTAGATGGCTACTTTTGTCAACTATAAACAACAGTTTGTTGATTTGGGAAAAATATTGTTGTTTTGAAATATTCTGTAGTTCCCTAGTTTACTCAGTTACATTAGATAGAAAGTTTTCTAGAAAAGTCCACGGAAATTCTGAACTTAATTAAAGCAGAAGTTGATTAAAGTTCAGGAGTTGAATAAAGTTATTTTCTGCAAATTATTATTTGTTGTTATGATTTGTGAATAAAAATAGACTTGTTTGTTAATGTCTTTCTCTTTTCTCCAGAAGATGGTGTAGTGAGTTATCTTATTGTGGGCCAAATACTAGAACCCTGCTCACATGCCCAAATATGTAGACTTCTGTGATTATACATAATTGTTGGCAAAATAATATAGACTCTATCTGTTGTTCAATCCTACATACATAGTGCTAGACCTATATGTAGAATTTACATACAATTTCATTAAAAATGTTTGACTTATATTTGTAATATTTTTGTCTCCACCAAGGACAAGCACATTACAGCTGCATTGAATAAAATGGGCTCTGGACAGATTCTCTTGTCATAGGATAAGAAACTTTACCCTTTCTTTATAAACACAGTTTCATGTTTAAATGACCAATCAGCAGATATGAGACCAAGTCAACTAGTTTTACACAGCGGTTTTATTAAGCAATGAGTTAAATGACAATAAAGAATAATAGATAACAGAAAGAAAAGAGCCTGGTTTGTTCCTCACATAATAAAATACCACCTCATGAAAATGTAATTCTATTTAATAAACATGCTTTCAAATACCTTATTGTCCAGACACCACTTATAAAATATAAAAAATAATAAAATAAAATATTTACTCGTTTTAATTATTAGTATTATTTTTTCCTGCTGTCAGTTTTGTTTTGTTTTTTGTTTACTATGTAAAGAGTTTCAGCACAGTTTCCCAAACAAGGCTTAATGTAAAGCCAGGATGTTTCACTGTCATCAACACTGGAGACACTGTCATGTGATGCTGGGGGGTGGAGCTTCCTGAACATTTATCATGGTAATATATTAGAGTACAGAAAGAGCTTTTTCATTCAGCTAAAACCAGTCATCATGTTCACTGTTATATTCATGTGTCTGTGGCTTTCACTAGGTGAGTTAACACCTTTTGTTAGTTTAGATATTATGTATTGTTTATTAATTGTCTGGTGTTATAGAAAGCATGATTTCTGTGTGTAATTCTGGCTTGATTGTGTTAAACTTTATGTTCTCTTCTCTATGACAGGTGACTCCATGGCAGATTCAATAAAGCCACTTTTCACTCAGAATGTTGTAGATGAAGGTGATGATGTTTCTCTGTCCTGTGAATATGAAACAAGTGATACAGGATTCTACCTGCACTGGTACAGACAATATCCAAAATCTAAACCTGAGTTCCTTCTTTATATTCACCAATATGGAGATCTAAGTGCTAACATTCCCCCAAGAATGAATGCTACACTTAAAGATAAGAAAGTGGATCTGATCATCTCCTCTGCTGCTGTATCAGACTCTGCTCTATATTACTGTGCTCTGGCGCCCACAGTGACAGGAAATCCAGCTGCACTGTACAAAAACATTGACACTGTTTTCTTTCTCTCTCAAAATGTATATTTTTAATTTAGTTTATATTACTGGTAAATGTTGTATTATTTAGAGACAGCTCCTTTCTTGATGGGATGCCAGTCTTTCACAGTGCATCATGCACACACATTCACACTCTCCTTCACTCTTAGGAGCAATTTCTAATTAAATTAGAAGTGCACTAAAGACAAGCTATGGCTCCACATATATAACATTGAACTATATATAGCATCTAGGATAATTCACTCAGACCAGTGATGAGTTAATGAGGAAATCTCCAGAACTAAGGAATGAGTTTGAGGCTTTGCAGGATATAAGAATTAGACCTCTCATGCTTTGTTGCTTCTATTGGGATGGAGTATATCTGTGTAATTTAAGACTGCAGTGTTTTGTCAATTCATTTCATATGTTGTGTGTACTTTAATCTGTTTGTGTTAAAGCATTACACAGGAAACCTGCACTTCACATAGAATTATCTCTTCAGATGGTATAACCACTACAGACCAATTCCTGGTATTTTTACACAAGTGACTAGAACTGCCTTTATTTATTAGTCCATCATTTTTCTCTCTTGTGCACAGTGTCCAGTTTGAGTTCAGTTCAATTCAATTCAGTTTTAACTCTGAACACTGTTACAAACCCAGAGACCACAGATTATTAGGTATGCTCTTGTCATGTAATGTTTCTGAAACAACCAATACAGTTTAGTTATTGAGGTTTATCACTGTTTTCAACAACTCTTTAAAACAATAACATGCCCAAATACAAACTCAGCAACATTTCAGATAGAAATACATTGGGAATTATAAATCCATCACACTACCCAGTGCTGTAAATGCAATTTAAATATATGATCTAATATAAAATTATTAACAGAGAAGATCTGGATGACGTGGATGACCAGAAAAAAATGAACCATGTCAAGCATGTCATATAAACATACATACATATATAAATATGTATAAGGATGTAGTTTCTTTACAGTTTATACGATTCATTGTAACAAATGTTTATTCATCTATTCAGACAGTCATTATACATGTACACACAACTGCATGTTACTTTGCTGCATTTAAGCTAAGACAATGTCCTGATAATATTTGACCTGATTATAATACTAGTACTCATGCTTTACTGACAACATATTTTCATCCGCTAACATTTTTAAGCTGCAGTTGCAGGACAGTAAGCAGCTGCTTATATTGTTTATGAGGTAGAGAGGGTTTGTATGCACTTATCATGTATGTATACATGATTACACCTACATAACTATAACTGCTGTTGGTCGTGTCAGGAATCACTGGGACAGTTCCACTGGAGAGGTGCTGACAGGTGGATCAGCAGAGCCTGCTTTTCTGTTTGTTTTCCCTTGCACTTTGTGCCACACCCTTCCTATTGTTCTGTCTTCCCACCTTGTCACTCTCAAATGTTACTTATCCACCCTGTTATACCAGCTGTTATTAATATCAATAAATCTATATTAACATGACGTACTAATTTCCATTTGAATGTTTTGAAGTGATTCATATTGTATGTGTATATTCATGTGTAAACAAGATTCAGACAAATTCATCTGAAATGCATTTAAATACAAATAGTTTAATAAGAGAAGCTCTGAAGAAGCAAACTACAGAATATATGAGCAAAGAATTGTGTTTAATAGAGAAAATGTATTCAGTCATAGCTTTATTAACTGCTGTTTATATTCTTATTGTATTATCTGACTGCAAATGAAAGAGAAAAGAACAATAATTCCCGACTGTGGTTATTCAGCTGTAGTGGAATAATGTTGTATTGTGTTGGTGATAGTTCACTGATACTGTGTGAAGTGGTGATCTGTATACAGTTACAGCACAACAGTGTCACTTCCTGGGTGTGTCCTTCTAGAGACGTGTAAAGTTCAGCACATACAGCACTATTATACAGAATCCTCACAGAGCTGTGTTCAGAAATGGATCAACTATACAACTTACTGTACATAGTGAGATACATACCACTGATTCTCACTCTAGTTACAGGTAATTTTCATCAGTTCATCAATTAATTAATGGAATTAACTAATAATCATAGAATTAATTCATTTATTTTTAATGTCAGTGTTTTTGGTGTTACACAAAAACATTTTTTGAATGTTTCGATATTTATCTTATATCTTTATTAATCATTTTTCAATACAACAGGCAGTTTTGCTGATAAAATTTGGCCAAAGGACAAAGATGTCAACATTGTGGGGAAGGAAACAGACCCTGTTACTCTGAGATGTTCATATGAATCAAGCAGTGGTAGCATTCTGCTTTACTGGTACAGACAATATCCTAACAGCGCACCACAGTTTATACTATATAAAGGTGCAAAGTCAGCAAGTTCAGAGCAGTACAACCCCTCTGGCTCTCGATTCAATGCAGAAACATCCCCAGACTCTACTGAACTCACTATCAAACATCTGCAGATCTCAGATTCTGCACTCTATCACTGTGCTCTTAGAGTAGTAGCACAGTGATACAGAGTCACTGAGAGACTGTACAAAAACCTATGAAATAATTCATTTGAAGTTCAACGTTTAATATCAAAGATACTTCCTTTAGCAACTTATCAGTTAACCACAGACACAAAAGACATTTGTGGTAACATATGCAGCTGAAGAAAGAGAATAAAATAAAGAGACACTGTGTCACTTGTTGCTGGTGTGTACTGTTTAATATTTAATTCATTGTACTTTGCTGCAGTTTTTCCCCATGATTAATTCGAATGAATTTTCATTCATGTATATGTACAAACACAAATTAGGATTTGTCATGTATTCTAAGAGGCACAATATTGTACAACTTGTTTGGGGATTCACAACATTCAGAAGTGTCTAATTTAAGAGGTGTAGTATAATCTAGGGAAGGAGAATAATATTTTCAAACGTGTCCCAAAGTAACATTGTCAACCTTGCAGAAAATATCCCAATGGCATTTTCCCCATTGTTCTCTTAAAGGTTTTGTGGAGGACAGGGGAGTCAGGGAATCAAACCTGAGGTAAATTTTATGCAGTGTGCTTGATGATTATGATACTTATGTATTTTGATTTAAAAAAAGCACTTGTCTGGTGCCTCCATTGTCTTGGACTTCCAAATGTCATCAAAATGCAGACAAAAGCCATAAATATCATTAAAATAAGTTCAGGTGCTCTAACTGGCAGACTGTTACAGATTTGCAGTTGCAGGTCACCATGTCAACATGACAGATGAAGAATATCAATATTGTATTTATACTACACACTTATACTGATCAATGCGTACTGTATCAGTGGCCGAGCAGAAGATACTGAATCAGAAGCAGTAGGTACTGATAAAGTCATTGAAAAGTAAGGAACAGGTGTGCAGCGGTGGGGCGGTAGGGTGCATACAACGTTAACAAAAACACATGGGAACATAATTAAACCCTGCCAGACCGCCCTCTGGTGTCCTGACAGGGAAATGTCCAGCAGTCCATGACAGTAAATGCAGTCAGTCTGCCTAAAGATGTCTAAAAACTGGTTATGCTGCGTTTCTCATTCAATAAATGTCACACTTTGTTCAGTTTAATTATGTCTGTGATGGACCTGTATTGCCAGAGAGAAGAGCTTACACACTCTGTACAGATGGCAGTAGATAAAGTTTTAAAATGTTTTACTGACCTAATCAGAAGATGGGAAATTTTGCCAACAGAACAAAATTCCCAGGCTGTAACACAAACATGTTAATATGACTAATTACAATATGTATTTTCATGTGTATCATTACATGAAATCCACAATGGGTTCATTCACTGATCTTCCTAAATAAAGGCTCCAGAATCATGGACACACTAGGCATAAGGAAGGAATACACCAGTGGTGGGTCATCAGTGTCAGCAAGGCCTTCTCTGCTGGCCTAAACAGCAGTGATCTGAATCACTGACTTGCATTTTAATATATTTAATATATTTTTCCATGAATGTGTATTAAATTATTCACAGTTGTCTATTCTCTAAACTTCATAGCTTTTCTCTTGGTTGCGCTGCTTCCAGTAGTGTATATTTATGATAAGAGTATTTATCCAATCATATTTCAGCCAGTGGCTGACATCATGTGTTGCCAGGGTGAAAGAAATCTGCCTTAAGGCCTTAAGAATAAATAGTGCAGGCGCCCATAGCTTAAAATAAATGGCAATGAAATGGTTAAATTAACCAATCAGATTTCGAGTTGGCGTCATTGGGTCCATCTAGCAGGCATACGATTATGTCAGCAATTTCCCGTCCTTTGATTGGATAATCAGAGAATATATACTTTGCTATTTAACGGTTGATTAGTATCTATTGCCGTGGCGTCATAATGATGGTATAGAGGAGGATTAATTCAGGAAGGACACCAGTGAAGGCCTAGGTGTGAAATGCACAGCCCACCACTGGAATACACCATATCACAGGTGTGGAAAAAGTACTGAGAATGTACATGTACATGAAGCTTTGCACATTGTCACTATTTGTGTAAGTATTTTTATTTCTACTGAAACCAGTGCTACTTAATGAAAAGAAATTAATTTGTATTAATTTTTTTTAGTTAATGTTGACTATTTTCATGAAATGAACTAAGTTCCTGCCACTTAATATTGGCTTCCTTTCATTCCTTTCTGTTCTTTGGGCACATCCCCAAGAACACTGCTTGTTGATGTCTCCTTTCCAAACGAATGGAGTTAGTGAAATTATTACAATAGTCGTCAACTGAAAAGTGATGAGCCCTTCCTATACTGTTAACATGTTACATGGAATAGACTGAGTTGGACAAAACTAATGGAAACTTGGAGTGCCGGCTGCTTGGTTCTCATTTGGAAGCTTGTTTATTGAGAGGTCCAAGGAGGTGCAAATCCCATGGTGTATTTCACCAAATCACCTCTGAAAATCAAAGCTCCAACCTTGAGCCTATCCCAGGAATGCTGGGAGTAGGGTGGGTCCTTGGATTGAAGCCTCTTACAGGACACCATGCTAAAACACTCATTCACACCTAGGGGCAATCTAGATAAATCAGCTATTGGCATGTCTTGTGGCCATGGAGAGAGCATCCAAAACTACACATAGTGAGTAATCTGTGGCTCAGAAACAAAGCAGGGATGCTGAAGCTATGTCAAGGTGCTACTTATCTACTTGACTAACTAGCTGCTGTAGCTCACTAGTGTGTGTATTATTTTACGCAAATTTTAACAAAATATAGATGATTCAGAACTTAGCCAACTGCTTGCTATCAGATTGTAGACGTAATCTGGTGACTTCACACGACTTCATGTCACAGCTAAACAACACAGCAGGACCTTCATCAAATTGAACAAAAGAGACATGCTTTTACTTGGACCAAAGTCTGCAGTGAATTGTCGTATTGCATGCCTCTAAAATGTGCACATAATAAAAAATACCAGCATAAATGTATGCCAAAAATGATTCACTGTAAAAAAAAAAATGATTAGAACGTGTAGCAGGTAAGCAAATGTTCACTAGTGATAGAGATTAAGGAGCACATTAATGCTAGTCTGTTTATCACAGAGGATGTAAGACTTGTTCAAATTTAGATGGTGTTCATACCTTCAGAAACAAATGGGACTCATTTTGTCAAGTATTTGTTTACACCAGCATAGTGAATCATTTTATATGGGTGTGTTAGGGAGGCTCATTCAGGGTAGATACTGACGTCTGGCTTTAGACACAAACAGATAACTATGGCATTAATGACACTGTGTAGCATGTAGCATTACAGAATAATTAAAATTAATCTGAATATATGATTGAATGCAGTTACTATACTACAGACACAATATGGAAACAATTAGTAAAGAGATTCTCATTCTAGTGAACTGCTTAATATTATCACTAAATCTATCAAAATTTAGTCTTAACAGACTTAAACAAGCAATAAAATATATTATGAACATTCACTGCTTGTAGTTTAAACAATGGATTTAGCATATATAATGCCAGAACTGACAAAATATTATTACTAAGTAAAAGTGGGTGGAGCTAGATGTGGTAAGATACAGTTTAGAAAGTTTCACAGAGATCCTGCCATTTATACCTACTGCAAGAGAGACACAACAGTCATGTTACTCTTCTTTATTTTCATAGTTGTTAAAAACATTGGTAAGTCATTTATATTATACACAAACTTTAGATGAATGCTGGAAATGAGCTGATACCTAAACATGATTAATTAACTTACACAATGAAAGTAGAAATGTTTATGTTGTTGTAATGTTTTACAGCAGGTGCTGTTGACAGCAGCATTACACCAGAACAAACCATCATATCTTCAAGTGAAGGCAGCAACATCACACTGACCTGCACATATGATGACTCAGCTAGAAATCTCCACTGGTATCGACAAAAACCTCAATCAGGACCCGAATATCTCCTGCTGATTCATAAATCCACAGATGGTGTCACTAAATCTGAACATGACCCAAGACTATCCACCAAAGTTCGTAAAAATGAGAAGAAAGTAGATCTGGAGATCTTTCCTGCTGCAGTATCAGACTCTGCACTGTACTACTGCACCATGGAGCCCACAGTGACACAAAACTCAAACACACTGTACAAAAAGTCAAGCTGCATTTTTTTTTTCTCAGCAGGGGGAGATGTTTATCTGTTTCATTGAAATACACTTTTCTTTCTTATTTCTCAGACTCTGATGTTGATTTGCTTTAAATTTCAACAATGATCCTGTTACATATGTTGGTAATGCTTATTGGTTGAACAATCAGAGAAGAAATCCTTTAAAAATAAATGTTAATCTTTAATCAAAAAAATGAATTTGTTATTCCCCTGATGTAATAAAAATGTAACACAAAGTTCAATAACAATATGTAATTAAATAATTTAGGATGCTGATTTTTAATTTAACACTGAACTAAATACTTCACTCTTCATTATTTGGCAGATTATAAAATAGCACTTAAAATCACAAGTTGTGGTTGAAATGGAAATGGTTGCTCCACTCCAGACTCTCACTGTGCTGCCACATGTTCACTCAGTCTCCACAGCACTAAGGGCAGTTCTCATAGCCAGTGGTGGCAGCTTTTAGCCGATTGACTTTAGCTAGCTTAGTAAATGACAGTGTAAAGTTCACATGTTAGAAATACCACAAAATGCTATACTATTCCAGGTATAAGGATAATAAATGCTAATTCTTTGATGAACAGTTATTTCTTTGTTTATTGTGCTTGAGATCTGACTTGTTCAACATACACTATATTGCCAAAAGTATTCACTCACCCATCCAAATAATCAGAATCAGGTGTTCCAATCACTTCCATGGCCACAGGTGTATAAAATCAAGCACCTAGGCATGCAGACTGTTTTTACAAACATTTGTGAAAGAATGGGTCGCTCTCAGGAGCTCAGTGAATTCCAGCGTGGAACTGTGATAGGATGCCACCTGTGCAACAAATCCAGTCGTGAAATTTCCTCGCTCCTAAATATTCCACAGTCAACTGTCAGCTGTATTATAAGAACGTGGAAGTGTTTGGGAACGACAGCAACTCAGCCATGAAGTGGTAGGCCACGTAAACTGACGGAGCGGGGTCAGTGGATGCTGAGGCGCATAGTGTGAAGAGGTCGCCAACTTTCTGCAGAGTCAATCCCTACAGACCTCCAAACTTCATGTGGCCTTCAGATTAGCTCAAGAACAGTGCGCAGAGAGCTTCATGGAATGGGTTTCCATGGCCGAGCAGCTGCATCCAAGCCATACATCACCAAGTGCAATGCAAAGCGTCGGATGCAGTGGTGTAAAGCACGCCGCCACTGGACTCTAGAGCAGTGGAGACGCGTTCTCTGGAGTGATGAATCACGCTTCTCCATCTGGCAATCTGATGGACGAGTCTGGGTTTGGCGGTTGCCAGGAGAACGGTACTTGTCTGACTGCATTGTGCCAAGTGTAAAGTTTGGTGGAGGGGGGATTATGGTGTGGGGTTGTTTTTCAGGAGCTGGGCTTGGCCCCTTAGTTCCAGTGAAAGGAACTCTGAATGCTTCAGCATACCAAGACATTTTGGACAATTCCATGCTCCCAACTTTGTGGGAACAGTTTGGAGCTGGCCCCTTCCTCTTCCAACATGACTGTGCACCAGTGCACAAAGCAAGGTCCATAAAGACATGGATGACAGAGTCTGGTGTGGATGAACTTGACTGGCCTGCACAGAGTCCTGACCTCAACCCGATAGAACTCCTTTGGGATGAATTAGAGCGGAGACTGAGAGCCAGGCCTTCTTGTCCAACATCAGTGTGTGACCTCACAAATGCGCTTCTGGAAGAATGATCAAAAATTCCCATAAACACACTCCTAAACCTTGTGGACAGCCTTCCCAGAAGAGCTGAAGCTGTTATAGCTGCAAAGGGTGGACTGACATCATATTGAACCCTATGGATTAGGAATGGGATGTCACTTAAGTTCATATGCGAGTCAAGGCAGGTGAGCGAATACTTTTGGCAATATAGTGTATGTTTCTGTGCAGGTTTACTTTGGTCTTGAGTCTTGAATAATAAGAATGTCTCTTAGTTTGATTTCCCAGTGTGCTTTTGACATTGAATTATTTCAGCAATTAATTGCTGTGGGTTTAGGGAATATGTCTGTTACCCTCTGAGACCCTGCATCTGCAGAACTTGTAAAAGAAAGCAAGATTCTTTAGGAAACTTCAGGAAAGTCACAGATGATCCTAATTATATTTGATAATAAATCTGTACTACTGTTAATAATTAGGGGTGAATCAATACTAATCTGTGAACTGCAAAGTGTTTTTGATGATGCCTGTTGCAATGTTTTCACAGTGGCTTTATTAAGCAGATGGCTTTATCAATTATATTAAAATCAAATGGGTCATGACAAAGTAAAATAGACAAAGACAGAAAAGAGGCTGGTTTGTTCATCACCTCAGTAAAATACCCTCCAAACTGTCCTATTTATAATCACAACAAACAAATAAGCACACAAACAATGCCCCAATGTGTGTATATTATTTTTTTCAACCACAATATATAGTAATTTAATGATTTAATGTTTATAGAATAGATTGATTGTTTTCATTATTAAAAATGATATGCTGTCAGTATTTGTTTACTATGTGCTTAGGACAGGTTCCTCATTCAAGGTTGACTAGAACTCATTCATTAGTGCACTGATTTTTTCTACTGTTTTGTCATAGAATCATTTCATAAATGTATTTTGGTTTCAAATATTATCTTGTGATTAATAATATTCAAGTATTTAAGTAAATTTAAGGTCATATTGTGTGTTTACTCCCCTGATAGGACATGATGTAGGACTTTCTTTATGACCAATTCAGTAGAGTTGAGTTTTATGACTGCTTTCAACATCATTGTGGGAAAAAAACACGAACAGAGAAATATATGGGGGTTATGAAGACATCACAACTATCTAAATATATTAAATTATTAAACCACAGCATATGTAAGTGGCAATCTAGGAGAACATGACATATGTTGCTGTAGCAATCTCCAATAAAATATTCTTATTTTATTAATGAGAGAAAGAGAGAGAGAGAGAGAGAGAGAGAGAGAGAGAGAGAGATCCAAACTCATAATGTCAAAATATTGAGTATAGAACAGTTGTCATGAATATGCATAAATACAAGTAGGTGGAGCTAGAGGTGGAGATGTACATCAAATAGTAACACTGACATTCATTTCTAAAGCTAGAGGTTTGAACTAAACACTCAGGAAAACAATGTTGTTCCTCTTCGTGGTGTTTTTCACTCTTGCTGATGTTGGTAAGTCATATACACTGCACACAAAATATTATTTTTTCTAAATAAGAAGACACAATTTTCAATGTGAAATGTGTCATTTATGATTAAAATATCACAATATTGTTGTTGTTTTTATAGCAGAGGCTGCTGACAATAACATTAAACCAGATCAGAAAGAGCTCCTTCTGACATCAGCCCCTCACAATAGGACGATCTTTATCCTTTAATGTCACACTGATTTTACAATAAATATACAATATAATATAACATAATATACAATACAATGTAATATTTACCCCAGTAGTAGGACACCTTTAAGAACCCTGGGTACTGTTTAAAACTTAAACATGCTAAGTCTTGTGATTGGGCAGCTTGCTAGCTAGTGTAAATAATAAATTATAGATTAATGTTATCTACTGAGAGAGCTTGTCTGTTTGTTGTAATTATTACACAATTGTTTGGGTCAGTTGATGTAAATATAATATTTAGTTAGCCTGCTAGCAAACTTGCCTACTGGTGCTAATGCTAAACTCCTGAACCAAGCTGATGAGCTCGGCTAACGAGAATTTATTTCCACATTATAATATTTACCCCATCAAACAGATCACTTTTCCCAACCCTGAGTACTGGTTTCACACTAAATCATGATTAGACTAGTGATTATCCAGTTAGCGCCCCAAAGGACTTGGTTACAGATGTATGTTATCTAGCTAGCGAACCTCGCTAATCATTTCATTTACACAATATCATATAGAGTGTAAAGCTTGCTGAACTCGGGTGAAGGTTTTAATAATTATTCCGTATAATATTTAGATAGATTTCGGATGATGGACTAGGACAGGAGGTTTTTGAGACTTTAATCAGTCACCATGTACGGTGAATTTACACAAGCTAATGCTAACTAATGCTAATATTTGTCTGTTTATTCTCAGCTTAACTAGCTTACAAACTCACAGGTTTATTAACGTTTCGGCGTTAAAAAGGAAATTTTTGATTTTTTACTTCTCCCTTTTTAAAAAAACAAAACAAAAAAACAATCAAAATCCTCTATTTCTGTGTGTGGGTGAAAAAAACACTGGTTTATCTACACTGTTAGCAAGCCTGGATAATTAACTTGGTAGCATCATTAAGATAAATATCGTAATGAGTAATGCAAACCTTTTAACCGGTAAACAAACCTTTCCTTTATTTTACTCAAGCTGTTTTTACTGTAAGGAACGTGACAGAATGTTAGATGTGTTATTATGAAACTGTGATGAGAAGAAGCACTTATGATGGGGCGGCGGGAGGAAATGTACAGTACATCATCTTTTTTGGAGAACAGGACATGTTTAGGCTTACATCCTGCTTCGTGTTAAGGTGTAAATAAAGTCGCCATCTAGAACACCATAAGTGAATTACAGAGATTTTTTAGTTTTTTACGTTTTAACAGGATGCAGTTGGCGTACAGCTGGCCTCCGTGGCTCCGATTCGGTTCCTGAGGACTCCTTCTCATCGGGACTCCATCAAAGCAGAGCTCTCCGGGTCCTGTGTAAGCTTATGAATGCCTGTGTAACATGACAGCTGTTTAAATCTGAAAGATTTTGATAATAGAGAACTCCATTAGGACTCCATTATGTAAAGTTAATTTCTTTTTGTAACTTTTCTGCTCTCTGCAGGCCTACCACTACAACCTCGTGGACGTGTTTTACGAGCTGCTTCTCTGCGGATACTTCACGAAGGGCTTAACGCCTCAGCCAGTAAGCGTCTTATCGGGAGATTTAAAAGCGATGCTTGAATGTAGTTTGAGAACAGGATCTATTTTATTTCATTTTGTTTTCCCATATTTTAAACCCTGGCATTAACGGAGCTTGTCGTCTCCCTTTCCTAAAGCTTCAGGGAGGACTCTCGGAGCGCCTGCTTGCGCTCATCAAGTGGGATGTAGACGTTCGGGAGCCTGGAGCAAAGATCTACTTCACAGTGCTTATTGTAAGTGTTCAAATATCTTCTGATGCCACGTTACACAAATGGTCAGCATTGTATCTCTAAGACAGTGACATTACACTGGATTTGTGTTTGTGTAATTTGTTGATAGGATCAGCTTACAGGCCTTTTTGTGGTACTGTTCTCTCAGCCCCTGGAGCTCTACACCGACCCGCCAGCTTTAGCCAGCACGGTTAGGCATCTCCTCGGGCAGCATGTCGAGAAGAAGATGGTGAAGACTTTGGAGAGGCTCTTGGCAATGTCCTTCCCTTACTTCTACACCTTCCCAGTACCCACCAACACAACACACACACACAAACACACAATTTATTGCACAAGTTCCCATTCCATACTTTGTTACAGTTCATATTTTGTCCCTACATTGCTCAAGCGCTCCACAGATGAGTATAAATTGATTTTGTAACATTTCAATTGTCACGTTTTAAAATATCTCTCTTCTTTTTCCCCTTGACAGGTCTGCACAACGATCCCAGGACTTTAGGACCAGAATTGCACAGTCAGTTGTAGCCTGTGTAGCATTTTATCATTCTCACTAGAAATAATTGCTTTCTCGTTACATTTCCAGGTTTAGTGTTAATGAATTATCTGTGTTTGTCTTTCATCTAATATCATTTCAACCAATATTAACCCTCCTCTCATCATCCTCCTATCCTAACTCTAATAAAGTATTTCATTTGCATCTATTACAGCCTCGGTCAGATCATTTCTATACATCAGGATATGTGTATATATATAAAATGTTGATTTTCAACACAACTCCAATACATGACATTAGGTTTAAACTTTAATTCATGATATAGGCACATGGTTACTTTGTGTTTATTCAGTACACTGTTACTCTGAAATGTTCATATAAGTGAAGCAGAGATAACATTCTGCTTTATTGGTACAAACAATATCCTATAATTATATATCCTGTAATTTATTTTCCATTCATACATTTATTTATTCTTTCATGTGTTTATTATACCTGTGTGTATAAATGTATGTTACTTTACCAAATGTGAACTAAGATCCAGAACAAAATGTGAGCACTCCAGACCATAATTCCATTGTATAGTTACAAGTTAAAATGGATGAATAAGGAAAGTGTTAGTCAAATTTGCTTTCCTTTTATTGATCATAATGAAATTCATCAAGATTGAGTGAAAATGAAATGAAAATGGAAATTGTGTATTAACATTTGTATTTTCAGTTAAATGGATGTACAATGTCTGCCAAATTTTAAATGGATCAGCAAAAATCCATTCACAGTTGCATTTCCCAGGTCTTAAGTGTTACGACCCTGATCTGTGGAAACAGCACTTACTCTTCCCTGCACCACCTTCCATTCACAAACCTGTGCTCCAACTCAGTCCTGCCTCCACATATGGCTTTCATGGAGGAGGTGAGAGGAAGAAGCCCTTTCTCTCCAAAAAAACATGGCAGCATCTTAACAAATTCGGGAACAATATTTTTTTGGACTGATGGTTAATCATTATTCATAGTTTCATGTTTGGTGAAGGTCAAACAGAGTTTATCACAACAAACACCTCATACCAAGTGTCATGTTGGTGGAGGGGTGAGGATTCGGTTGTTTTGCAGCCACAGGCTCTAGAAAACTTTTAATCATTTGGACATTGATGATCTCCACTTTATATTAGAATATTCTTGAGACAAATGTAAGACTGTCCATGAGCTTATGTTGTGCTGAAACTGGGTCATATTAAAGGACAATAATCACAAGCACACCAGCAAATTTGTCTCTTTAAGGATGCTGAATCTGAGGACTTGTTTTTGTCTAGGTTAATGTCAGAAATACAGATAAAAAAGAAAAAGACGGGTTATTCTTGTGTTCTGATATGCTGAAATGCTGTAATGATTCCAAATGAATCTGTGAATTGAAACTGTGAACTATTCCCAGCGTGGTGAGGAATACTTTTGTTTTAAATATATTGATGGTTCTTGAGGTAAATAATGTATATGTCTATTTAAATTCAGCTCCTGCAGATGGCAGTACATGACATGAAAATACTCTAGAACTGAACCTGATTGGACCTGGACACAACAGAACCATGTGGAGTGTTAAATTAGCCATGAACATTAAACCTGAACAAAGCTTCAGCACAGATACATGGTGTGTGGAGTGCAGTCCGACTGAAACACTTGAATTACTGCAGAATCTTGAGCTTAATACAAGATGCTTATGTATTTGTGCACATGCTCTCAAACACCACCTTGTTAGGGGTTTTATATTATTATAATTTTATGGGGAATTTTTTCAAATCCTATCAATCACTACAGTACCTCTGGTGTTTTGTTTAGACTTTAAGGGTGTACTATAAATCTGCTGAAGAATTTAATTTCACAATAAGAATTGTTTGTAATTGCAACAATATATTTTGTAGATTAGAAAAGGTTTAAGTTCATAGAAATAGGAAATACAGGAACTAAATATATGAATCTTTTGCTCATTAAATTCTTTTAGAAAATGTGTGTATTTTACATAATGTGGCACATCCTGCACTCTGATTGGTTAAAACAGAGGGAAGCTACAGTTGAGGCTTTGTACACAAGAAATGCTTAGATGCTTCACTGAAGACAGAGTAGAAGGAAACTTGACATTTACTGTAACATAAAAAGGAAACTTTCAGAAGAACAGAGGAAATTAAAACATGATGGTTTTCTGTATGTTTCTGTTTTTTTACCATGTTCATAGGTAAGCTTATATTTTATATATCCCCATATATCATGTTTAAATGTTTTATAACTAGTAAAGAAATGTTTCCATGTGTGAGTGTTTTAGATTGTAAGCATGTACTGTATGTATACTGTATAATATAAAATGATAATATTCTGAAATAAATGTCCTCTTCAGGTGAGAGCACACAGGACAGCATTACTCCAACATCTTCTGCTGTCTATGGTAAAGAGGAGCAAGCAGTTACACTCTCCTGTGATTATAAATACACTGTTTCTATGAACAATCTACAGTGGTATCGACAATATTCCAATGCAGCACCAGAATTCCTCGTTCTGTTGACGGAATCGGGAGGGAATCAGACAGGTGATACTCCTCATCCTCATTTGTCTGCTAAAGTTCATAAGAGTCTGAAGTGTGTGGATTTGGAGATCTCGCCTGCTTCAGACTCTGCACTGTACTACTGCGCCTTGCAGCCCACAGTGACAGGAAAGTCAACTTCACTGTCCAAAAATCTACAGAGACCTCAAACATGAAAGAGTTATTGATCCAGTAGAAATATATGTATATAACCATATATGAATACTTTATTTGAAGTGAATAGACAAAACATTCTAAGTGAATCCAAATACAGATAGAAAAGTTAGGTGTGTGTTTGAAGAAGCCACATGTTCACTCCCTCTGCAGTATTAAGTGCAGTTCTCATAAACAATAGTGGCAGGTGTGATGGTTTATTTACTTAATGACAGTGTAAAGATCACATGCTGGAAAATTTGGATATTGTAAACTTTTTTGACAAGCAGCTGATTTGACTTTTTTTTTTTTAAATTTATTTGTTTGTTTGTTTGCTTGTTTGTTTGTTTGTTTTACTGAGCATGAGATTTAATGTGTTCATCATGTGTGTCTTTGCAGGGTCTTTAATATATTTTTGAGAATTACTGGATACCTGAAAGTATGTATAACTAAGAATAAGAATTGTGGAAAATAAAAACACAGTTTCCATCACACAATCAGGAAATAAATAAGCTCTACTGAAATAGTGCTCCATAATCCATTCTTGAGGTGGATGAGCTACAACAGCTAAAGACCACATGGGGTTTCATTCCTGTTCACCAAGAACAGAAATCTAAGACTACAGTAACAACCCTGTAAATGACATAAATCATACTAAAATATTTTTTAAAATCCATAGCTACCACATGGGACTCCATTACAGCTTCCTAGTGTCACCCTATCGAACAGATGAGACCTTGTAACAGTTACCAAACCATACCCCACCAGCCACCTGAGTTTCTTTAGCAACCAGCTAATTCAATTTTATTACCAACTGGAATCATTTTTAAACTTACTGCAAATATCACAGAAACTACTTGAAGCCTCATAATATTCACCAAGCTATACTGGAGCAACAGTACAGTTTCCAGCAAAGAAGCTACAATCCTGTAAACTTGACCTATACTGAAACCTCCACCTGACACTAAAGCAAGCTTGTTCTACAAGAATTGATTTTGATCTTCATGTCCACCGAGATTAATGACATATTTGGCCCAATGGCAAGAGCTGCTTGCTTGGTTCACACTTAGCGTCTGCGTTCCAAAAAGGTTCGAATCCCACAGGAGCCCTCACTTTATTGTTAACTTGACTTTGTGTAACCGAGTTCCTTTTACTCAGACCCCAGTCCATATGAACTTGAAGGTCACAGAGAGTTACAGAGTACAGTGAACCTCCATTGGCACACAGCAAGCGGAACAGGGACGACCTGGCTCGTTGGTCTAGGGGTATGATTCTCGCTTTGGGTGCGAGAGGTCCCGGGTTCAAATCCCGGACGAGCCCCGGTTTTACATGGAATAGAGTGGTTGGGACAAAACTAATGGAAACTTGCACTGCCGGCTTGGTTCTTGCTTGGAAGCTTGTTTCTCCAGAGGTCCAAGGAGGTTCAAATCCCACTGTAATTACCTCTGAAAATTAAAGCTCCAACCTGGAGCCTATCTCTGGAATACAGGGAGCGGGATGGAGAATGTCACACTTTGTGGAGACATGAACCTCTGAAATATTAATATAATAGAGTACAGAAAGACCTCAGAATATTGTCATTTTACTAACACCATTCATCATGTTCACTGTTATATTCATGTGTCTGTGGCTTTCATTAGGTAAGTTAACATTGATCTTTTCAGAAAGGAGATAATAAATTAATGATTAATTAGCCTGTGTGATGTTAAGAAAAAATAGAATATGACTTATATAACTAAAAACTAAAAAATTATTTTGTTCTCTTCTCTATAACAGGTGACTCCATGGCAGATTTATTAGAACCACTTTTCACTCATAAAGTTGTAGATGAAGGTGATGATGTTACTCTGTCCTGCAGCAACAAAGACAGTGGTTCAGTAAACAGTCTACAATGGTACAAACAACATTCAAAATCTAAACCTGAGTTCCTTTTTTTCATCACTCCATGTGGAGGTAAATCCCTATGCCACCATGTCTGTCTGCTAAAGTTGATGATAAAACTAAACAAGTGGATCTGATCATCTCCTCTGCTGCTTTTAATGTTTGATAATATACAATTAGAAGGTAATTTATTCATAATCACACTCTCTGGTATCACCCAGATGAGGATGGGTTCACATTTGAGTCTTCCTCATATCGTCTCACAGAGTTTTTTCTTGCCGCTGTTGCCTCAGAGTTGCTCATTAGGGGTAAAGTTAATTTTCAACTTTGAAATTTCTATTCTGAATTTCTGTATTTCTGTAAAGCTGCTTTGAGACAATGTCCATTGTTAAAAGTGCTGTACAAATAAAAATGAAGTGAACTGAATTGAATTGAACTGAATTTAATTACCTTTTGGTTATAGACACAGCAAATTTACTTATGAGAGATTTTGTTTAAATCTGGATCAGTTTCCTATGATTTTCCACAGCAAATTATCATAATTATTTATAAATGTACAAATAATTTAAAAACCACACAAACAGATAAAGGCTTATAGTATTGTATAGATGATGAATCTTGAAATACAACACCAGCCATAATGACTCTAGATTTCTGTCACTGACACTGTGTGAAGTGATCTGTACAAAATAACACTAAAACAGCATCACTTCCTGGGTGTGTCCTTCTAGAGACGTGTAAAGTTCAGCACATACAGCACTATTATACAGAATCCTCACAGAGCTGTGTTCAGAAATGGATCAACTATACAACTTACTGTACATAGTGAGATACATACCACTGATTCACACTCTAGTTACAGGTCATTCATTTTCATCAGTTTATCAATAGTTTTAACTATCACAATCATATTTAATCAGTTAATTAATTACATTAATTAATAACCATGTTTTTTTGGCGACGCTACCCATGCACTTGGAGGGTTGTGGGGCTGTGGTCAAGGGAGGCCTGCCAGGTCGGGAAAGAGAGGCACTCTGGCAGGCGGTCGCAATGGTTGTACCACGCATGCTTCCATTACCAGACGTGATTCAAAATCCAAACCCAGGAAAGGTTTGAAAGGCTTAAGCTCTTGTTGACAAGGTTTGCTGATATGAACTTGCATCCCAGTCTGTTGCAATCAATTCAATTCAATTCAATTTTATTTGTATAGCGCTTTTAACAAAGAGCATTGTCTCAAAGCAGCTTTACATGAGAAACCACATAAGAAAACAACAAACATATGAACAGACAAACAGACAAACAGTCCTAGATGTTATCCCAAGTGAGCAAGCCTGAGGTGACTGAGGCAACTGTGGCAAGGAAAAACTCCCTTAGATGGTATGAGGAAGAAACCTTGAGAGGAACCAGACTCAAAAGGGAACCCATCCTCATTTGGGTGACAATTGTGTGATGTAGATACAGCATGTGTATAGTGTTATGTGAATCAATAAGGAGGTTGTTGTCCATGGCGCTGCTTGAATATCCCAATCCTCACAAGCAGAACCCGGCTGGAGCTGGTCCATCTCCGGATGCCACTGGAGCCGGCACAGTCTCTGTATGCCTCGGGATGGGTAGAAGAAAGGAAACAATGGAACAGCATTAGCGTAGCTGCTATTCATAATATTAGCAGTACTAGCTGAATGTGCATTTAATCAGATGTACTGGAGTGCAAGGTTATGGGAAGTGTTAGATGTATGCCTGACTAAAGAGATAAGTCTTTAGTCTACATTTAAACTGGGAGACTGTGTCTGAGCCCCGAACACAGTCAGGAAGACTATTCCAGAGTTTTGGAGCTAAATACGAAAACGCTCTACCTCCTTTTGTGGACTTTGATATTCTGGGAACTACTAGAAGTCCAGAATTTTGTGATCTTAAAGAGCGTGGTGGATTGTAATGTGTTAGAAGACTGGATAGATAGGTGGGAGCTAAACCATTTAGAGCCTTGTATGTGAGTAGAGCTAGTTTATAGTCAATTCTAAACTTAACAGGCAGCCAGTGCAGGGATGATAATATTGGGGTTATATGATCATATTTTCTTGATCTGTTAAGAACTCTGGCGGCTGCATTCTGGACTAACTGTAGCTTGTTTATTGAAGATGCAGGACAACCACCTAGTAATGCATTACAGTAGTCCAGTCTGGAGGTCATGAATGCATGAACTAGCTTTTCTGCATCAGTTACAGATAAAATGTTCCTAAGCTTGGCAATACTTCTAAGATGGAAGAAGGCTGTTTTTGTGATATTGTAAATATGGTTTTCAAAGGATAAGTTGCTGTCTAATATTACACCCAGGTCTTTCACTGTTGAGCTAGTAGTAACAGTGCATCCTTCTAGGTGCAAGCTGAATTGTGAGAGCTTCTGTGTACTAGTTTTTGGGCCAATAAGTAATATCTCCGTTTTTTCAGAATTTAATAATAGGAAATTATTGGTCATCCGATCTCTAATATCTTTAACACACTCAGTTAATCTAGACCAATTAGATATTTCACCTGGTTTTGATGAGATATATAAAGGTGCACGATCCGGGCCGCTGTCTTCGGGACTGTGCACTGCATTGATCTGCATGGATCTCCAGTGGCAACCCGTCAGCCTTACAGCATCTGTGTCCAACCAACATGGAAATACAGCCCACGGTTGCGAAACACCTAGACCCAGGGCTAGCTTTTCTCGATCCCCTCTAGCACTCCGAAGCATTCCGTACGCATGAGTTGTGGAAAAGACAAGGTTAAAGGGCACACAAGCGACGAGGATGGGATTCGAACCCACGCGTGCAAAGCACAATGGATTAGCAGTCCATCGCCTTAACCTCTCGGCCACCTCGTCAGACACAGGTGTGGCACCCACGACCAAATGTCCACAGAGGCCGCAACAATTCCGTAGCGGCGCGCCATAACTCAACGCGTTTAAACAAGCCTGTTCCCAAAGCAACTGGAGCCCATCCCACGTGCATTAGCAGTCTGTTTCCTTAACCTCTTGGCATCCTAGGTCACCCACATGACCTTACACCTCAGTGCACCTGGCACTTGCACTCCATTGCCCAAACCTCTTGGCCACCACTTCTTATGTCGATTTTTTATTCTTGGTTGAATTGTTGTTTTGTTGGTAGCTCGTAACCATGGTAAGGGCACGACTGATGCGGCTCACACACGCGGAAACCGTGATTTGCGTACCGTTCTGTGGTTGTTTGGACTTGCTGTTTGAAAAAGCGAGGTGTGAAACGAAGCAGCCAGCATTGACACCAGTTGCCGAAACCTGGGAGCTATTTCAGCACCTGGGTCTGGGGGCTCCGGTACCATGTGAGCTCGTTTTTTTTTTTGCAGCCAGCTAACAGCAACTCTTAAGCACATTTGCAGAAGGCACAGGAGCCAACACCCCTGTAAAGCCTTTGGGGTGCCAGAGCCCACAACCACTGCCTTGAAAAGGCTCAGCTGGCAGCGGTGGGATTTGAACCCACGCCTCCGAAGAGACTGGAGCCTAAATCCAGCGCCTTAGACCACGCGGCCACGCTACCCGAGGGCTCAGTACTTATAGACCTCTGTGGAGAGCACACTGACATACTGTCTGGGTGTGTGGTACACAGGCTGCACAGATGAGGACAGACAAACTGTGCAGAGGGTGAAAAACAGCTCAAAAAATCATCGGCTGCCCTCTGCCCTCCTTGGATGACATGTCCAGGTCCTGCTGCCTCAGCAAAATCAAGGCCATCACAGGAGACTCCTCACATCCTGCTCATCACTTGTTTGACCTGTTGCCATCTGGGTGGCGCTTCAGGTCAACAAAGTCTCACACCACCAGACTTACAAACAGCTTCTTCCCCTGGGCCATTCGGACTGCAAACAATCACTGAACACACACACACACATTCTACCTAATAAAATGTGCAATTCTACTGTGCACTTTAATCTGTCTGTGAATTGAGTACAAGTTATAACTTAATATTGGCTTTGCACAAATTAGATTTCAAGCAAATATATAATTGGGAACATTTTGTTGCAGCTTTATGAATGTTCTGCTTATATTGCAGTAGCCCTTTAAAAAAGGGTACAAGTATGCATATGTATGAAAGGAGAGTCCATAACCTGAGGTACTGAGATATTGAGAAGGGTTCAGTGAATTAATTCTATTTTTACATATGTTTCTTTATTGACATGCACAGCCAATTATTACAACATTATTACAACAATACTAATTCTAACAAAGTCCTGAATATGTACAATATGGCTATATTTGTGGACACCTAACCATCACACCAGTATGTGGGCATTCTCCAACCTGCTGCACAATTGTATAGGATGTTTTTATATTCTTACAAAAACATGTTCCAGCTCAATGAAGATGTTTATTACAAGTTTGGTGTGGAATAAATTGAGTGACCTGCACACAGCCCTGACCTCAAACCCACTCAACACTTTGGGATGAATTAGAATTCTGACTGCACCCCAAGCCACACATGCCTGATGTTTTAGGGCTGTATGGACACATGGACATACAGTATCTCACAAAATTGAGTACACCCCTCACAGTTTTGTAAATATTTTATTATATCTTTTCATGTGACAACACTGAAGAAACGACACTCTGCTACAATGTAAAGTAGTGAGTGTACAGCCTGTATAACAGTGTAAATTTGCTGTCCCCTCAAAATAACTCAACACACAGCCATTAACGTCTAAACCATTAGCAACAAAAGTGACTACACCCCTAAGTGGAAATGTCCAAATTGGGCCCAAAGTGTCAATATTTTGTGTGGCCACCATTATTTTCCAGCATTGCCTTAACCCTCTTGGGCATGGAGTTCACCAGAGCTACAGGTTGCCATATATTTACAAAAATGTGAGGGGGGTACTCACTTTTGTGAGATACTGTATATTGCCACCTACTGAACAATCATCTAATTTTTAATATTATTAGTGTATATTTTGCAACAAGTTTGAAGTAATATCTAAATAATGCTAGTCTAAGTAGATTGATTGATAATGTTAAATTGCCCCTAGGTGTGAATGGGTGAGCAAATGGCTGTGTGTGTGTGTGTGTGAGAGAGAGAGAGAGAGAGAGAGAGAATTATTTTTTTCAATTATATTTCTGCACATATATAAATTTGGTAAGTTAAAAAACAATTTTTTTGGTGTTAAGGTTTTTCTCTTCAGTGAACACAAGATGGCGCAGTCACTTATCTTAATGTTGGTCTAGAACTAGAGCACAACACAACCTGCTCACATTCTCTGAGACATAGAGTATACTTGTTCTTCTATCATACATACTGCTGATATAATATCCTAACCCCTGCCCTGGTTACTCTTAGTGCCTAAGCTAATTTCAGAGATATCATTCTGAATAAACAACACAACTGTCCACTTAACACTAAACTGTCATAAGAATAAATAATCATCTAATGTCATTTCTTTGGCACCTGCTGTGTCAGAAACATTAAAAACTAGAAACTTATATGTGAATGTGCCTTTATTCTTCTTTCTCTTCTTCTGATGCTACTGTGAGTACAGGAAAGTTTTATTTTTCAGATTTAACTGTTAGAGCTGAGAAATAAGGGATTAATTCAACCTTAATTACCAAGGGAAAATACTCATTTCTTCCTCATTCTTAAATAAATCATATTCTCTTCCACTTAGTGTTTCTAACATTTATCTGCTGCTGGTGTTTACACAAACTTTCTCTAATTTAGAGATATCACTAACATATGTAAAATAACATAAATACATTAATTTCCTACTTTCAGTATGTGTTTACTTAAATGTCCTCTGGACAGGTTCCCCATATGAGGCTGAATGTAAAGCCAGGATGTTTCAGTAAGAATCAACAATCTGACAACATTGGTGACACTGTCATGTGATGCTGTGGGGTGGAGCAATTTTGAAGCTTTATGGTGTTAACATATTAGATTACAGAAAGATCTCCACTATTTTCACTGAGCTAAGACCAGTCATCATGTTCACTGTTATATTCATGTATCTGTGGCTTTCACTAGGTGAGTTAACATTGACTTTTTGTCATTGCAGAAATATTAACTATATTATATTAAATATTAGTCTGTGTGGTGATGCAGTGTGAAAATGCAGAGTGTGGGTCTGACTTAAGTATTTCCTGTTGATTATTTAAAGTTTAAGAACATTATGATCTCTTCTCTATGACAGGTGACTCCATGGCAGATTCAATAGAGTCAGATTTCCCTCATAAAGCTGTAGATGAAGGTGATGATGTTACTCTGTCCTGCAAATACAAACCAAGCTTTACAGGAAACAACCTGCACTGGTACAGGCAATATCCAAAATCTAAACCAGAGTTCCTTCTTATTGTTGACCAAAAAGGAAATTTAATTTCCAACACTGTCCCAAGAATGTCTGCTAAAGTTGATGATAAAACTAAACAAGTGGATCTGATCATCTCCTCTGCTGCTGTATCAGACTCTGCTCTATACTACTGTGCGCTGAGGCCCACAGTGACAGGAAATCCAGCTGCACTGTACAAAAACTTTCACACAGTTTTGTTATATTGAAAGCAGTTCTGCTGATGACGTTGAGCTGCTATTTACATGCTATTTTTGGCGAATTCTGTCTCTCTTGCAATTTATAAAGGGTTCATTAATATATTATAGTTTGACAAATGTTGGATTATTAGGAGATAGCTAATTGTTTAAGCTTCATTAACCACTTTATCCTGTTCAGAGATCTATAGCTTTTCTTGGCAACACTGGAAATGAGAGAAACCTGAGCTCAATCTCGAACTGGGGACCATGGAACTGTGAGGCAGCAATACTATCTGATGTCTTTGTCTGACAGTTCATCAGTGCCTGAAAAGTAAAGATTAGTTAAATATTTTGCATTCATTAATGGTATAATTTTTGGTTTAGAGAGGGATTATTAATATAACTTTTAAAAGTAGCTTTTCCTTATTTTGGTATTCAATCTTCTTGGGGATTTCTTTAGATGCTCTGATGAGTCTACATGCAGAAAGAAGAAGAAGAGGCTTAAAGCCATGTAAAAGCAACAATCCACAGGTTAAAAAATACATGACTGTTGGCATCACAGTGATGACAGTTTTTATGGTGCATCACATAGGATCTTATCTGAGCCAGAAAATCCCAGAAGTGTCTCAATTTCATGTAGAGATAGGAGAGCAGACCCCTCTCTCCCATCCTCATCATTACATTCAGGGAAATATTGATAGCATCATGTGAAACTATTCAGCTGTTTAATATTAAACTGCACTCCGTGTCAGAGCAGAAGACTCTATGGAAGATAATGAAAACCACTAGAAAGATGATTAGGGTCTATCTATCCACCATTGAGGATCCTTACCAGAAAATATATACAACTTTGTGGATGTTGCCTCCGAGCCTCTTCCAGACACTTTACTCTGATAGTCAGGTATACATCTTTATACACTGATGATACTATTCCATATTCCTTGATAACCTGGAAATAAAAAGTAAAAGCTTGGTTCAATCATCACAGCAGAATTTTACAATATACAATATACCAACACTATATCATGGAAGGCAGCACTGAATCTTTTGAGTTTGTTGCAGTGAACAACAGCAAGTTCACCACCACTGCCTTGAAGAGGCAAAAACTAACACATAATGTATTACAGTGTTACAGAGAAAAAATCCTTTATAAATATATGAAGTGCAAAGTTTAAATACTCTTTCTGATGACTCAAGCCTCTTTTTGTCTGTGAACATTTCTTTGTGTCTTAAGGTTTTTCTCCTTGATGAACACAAAGATGGTGAACTCAGTTATCTTATGATGGGCCGAATACTAGAGCAGCATATAAACCTGCACATTCTTTTCACATACTTTTCACAATAAACCCTCTGTGATATAGGCTCTACCTCTACTTCTATCATACATACTGCACAAATATTATCTTAACCCCTGCCATGGTTCATCTCAGTAGTAGATAATTTCAGATATACCAGCTCACATAAAACAACTGTCCACTTTAGACTAAACTGTGTTTTTAAATCTCTAGTGCAGTTGTACAAATGCTGTATTTTTCATATGTAACTACCTTTAACCTTGTGTTGTTAGAGTCTTCCAGTCCACCTCACTCCTGAATGTAAAGCCACACTGCTGACACTGTCATGTGATGCTGTGGGGTGGAGCTTCATGAACCTTTATGATGTTAACATTTGCAAGAAATTTGACAAAAAAAAATTTTCATTCAAAAAATGAATTCAATAAATCCTGGATTCAAATGTAAGAATCAACAATCAGCCCTGTCATGTGATACTGCAGGGTGGAGCTTCAAGAAGCTTTATGAAGATCCAGAGAGCAAAAGGAAAACAAAACCTCCTAAAAAGCTAAACAAAATAACACAAAAAAGAGAAAGAAAAGATAACAAATCCATAAAGTGATATAATACACAAAATAAAAAACTTTTAAAAAAGAATAAAATGGTGTGAGCTAACACAGGCTCCCGTGTTCCATACACAACAAAAGACAAGACATTAGGGAATTTAATTTCTTTACTGAAGCAGAGTGATGTCTAGATCAATAACAAAAAGAACTGTACATGTTACATGCATACTTTTATAAGGTTTTATGAAGTAACTGAAGTTGATTTTAAATAGTCAGAATGTAATGAATGAATATTAGCTATACAAAATTTAGCAATTACCATTTATCCATTTATCCAGTGGTATCCTGGCTAATCTGTCCTACTGAATAAATTTAGAAATTAACTTTATTCTACATTAAAATCATCTATTGAAAGTAATTGAATGAAAATATCCAGAAAACAGCGCCAGTTTCTGTTGTTCCACAAGGAGGCAGAATAAAACAATAAACCCAGCCACTAATAAACATGTGCTGCTGTCACTCTGTAACCATGTCTCTATCAGGAAATGTTCAAGAAACTCAACATTGTAGATTTTGTACCTATGATGTGGATTTTTATTTTTTACCTAATGAAATCATCACATTAAAGATAAAGCTTTCAGATAAAAGCTGATAAATGAACACATTTAAGTGTAATGTTGTTAGTCACATAAATACACAAACAAGTAATTAATTGATTAATTGATTTATTGATTGTCTAAACCACTTGATATTTGACTAAGAGTCCAATAAAGAGTTAGAGACCCCTGGTATAATATGTAAAACCTTAATTATTAGATGAATGATAAATGTCTTGTTCCACATGTGAGACTGAATGTAATGTCAGGATGCAGTAAAGAATCTGTCAGTAAAACTGGTGACACTGTCATATGATGCTGAGGGGTGGAGCTTCATGAACCTCAGAAATGTTAATATAATAAAGTACAGAAAGACCTCAGAATATTGTCATTTTGCTAACACCATTCATCATGATCACTGTTATATTCATGTGTCTGTGGCTTTCATTAGGTAAGTTATCATTGACCTTCTCAGAAAGGAAGTGTTACATTAATGATTAATTAGCCTTTATGATGTTAAGAAAAAGTATAATATGAGTTATATAACTGAAAAATAAAAATTATTATGTTCTCTTCTCTATGACAGGTGACTCCATGGCAGATCCAATAGAGCCACGTTTCCCTCATGAAGTTGTAGATGAAGGTGATGATGTTACTCTGTCCTGCAGCTACAAAGACTTCAGTGGTGCAGTAAATAACTTGCAATGGTACAAACAACATCCAAAATCTAAACCTGAGTTCCTTTTTTACATCTTACCGAGTGGAGATAAAACTGACCCTATGCCACCACGTCTGTCTGCTGAAGTTGATGATAAAACTAAACAAGTGGATCTGATCATCTCCTCTGCTGCTGTATCAGACTCTGCTCTATACGACTGTGCTCTGGTGCCCACAGTGACAGGAAATCCAGCTGCACTGTACAAAAACACTGACACAGTTTTGTTATACTGAAGGTAGATAAACTGCTTAAACTCAATAATTTACATTCCTTTAAATCAGGAACTCTGCTAGTTTTTGACTCTCACAATTTTCAAGTGAAATAAACTCACACAGCAGAATAAACTCATGAACAGGATATTATTGTACATCTCTCCACTATAGATAGTCTTTTTGGAGTCCTAATTTACTAAAAAAAATCAAATGTACATTAAATAATTGCTTAAATTGACTGTTGTTAGTTTTTAAATGCATTATCATACTAAATATTTTACAGTAATTCATTACATACAACAGTCTGACATAAGATCAGCAAACTTCCATGTATTTATTTTATTTTGCTCTCTTTTGGTCATCATCATGAGGAGACTCTTGCAGAAGACTGAACAGGAGTTGTTTGTTCTCTGATATAACTGAGGATAGCTAGCTAGCAAGCTAACATTAGCTATATCTGTTTATAACAGTAGCTTGCAGAGTCAAATGCTGCACTCATACAGTAGTTCAGAATTATCAGCTAACAAAAACACAAAACCTCTTGTTACCTATACAGCCTGAATACAAGTATAGCTTTTCTATTCCACTTTCTACTCAAAATAAAATAGAAAAAACTTGGAAATGTATTTAGTTTAAAAAGTTAGTATCAAAGGATAAAGTACTGTGAGTTATTGTGTCTTTTTGGTGTTAGAGTCATGAGTCAGATGCAGTGGGTTGATCAGCAACAGTGGAATAGTTCTGTGTTGTATTAGTGACTCAGTTCACTGTCACTGATACTGTGAAGTGATGATCTGTGTAAAATTATGCTCCAACAGCATCACTTCCTGGGTGTGTCCTTCTAGAGACGTGTAAAGTTCAGCACATACAGCACTATTATACAGAATCCTCACAGAGCTGTGTTCAGAAATGGATCAACTATACAACTTACTGTACATAGTGAGATACATACCACTGATTCTCACTCTAGTTACAGGTCATTTATTTTTATCAATTTATTAACAGAACTCATTATTACAATAATATTTAATCAATTAATTCAGTGCATTAATTAATGACCATGTTTTCTATTATTCATCTAGTCATTTATTGAATTTTAAGTCAATATTTGGTTTAAAAAAACTATTCCACTTACATATTTTTTTATATTCTTTTCACACCAGGCAGTTTTGCAAATAAAATTGGACCAACAGATGAAGATGCCAACATTGTCAGGAAAGAAACAGAGACTGTTACTCTGAAATGTTCATATGAGTCAAGCAGTGAAGACATTCATCTTTACTGGTACAAACAATATCCTAACAGCGCACCACAGTATTTACTGTATAAAGGCGCAAGGTCAAGATCTGACCAGAGCACTCCTGATGATCGTCGATTAGAGAAAAAACCAGCAGAGACTCTACTGAACTCACTATCAGAGGTCTAAAGCTCTCAGATTCTGCACTCTATCTTTGTGCTCTTTGTGGTCATTTTGAATGAATCCGTAATATGATTCGGGAGTGATTCGTTCATTTTGTATTGACCGCGCATGCGCAAGATCCTATCTGGGTCTGTGCTGGGAAACTTGTTCGTCACGTGACAGCCTCATAGGCTACGGCTCTGCAGTCACTACCGTCTTCGGGTCGGATTCGTTCGTTCCTTCATCACACTTCCCGGCTCAGTATCTTACAGTCCATAATACTAATGTAATGTTGTATAATATTTAGGAATGATCATAAAATTATCAAAACTTCCGCGGATTTCTGCAGGACTTGAAGAGCTGGACACTGGGTGAGATCGCCTGTGCTGCAGGTCTGTCAGTGTGTGTGTGTGTGTGTGTGTCTAAATAGTGCCCTTTGCACAAACCCATTTGTTTTGGGTTTTCTGTTTGTTAATGTATTAGTTATCACACTATGCATTTTGGGCTGGTATTTTATTTTATTTCATTTTTAAATGGACGGGTTTTAAGCTGTAGCTGGGCTGGAAATCTTAGGTCCAATCCGGAAATCACTGGTTACTATGGTTACCGCGTCCTGCGGGGAGAAAGAGCTCCTTCTGACAACACTCAGCCCCTCACGGTAGGACGATCTTTATCCTTTAATGTCACACTGATTTTACAATAAATGTACAATAAATATATAATATAATATAACATAATATACAATACAATGTAATATTTACCCCAGTAGTAGGACACTTTCAAGAACCCTGTGTTACTTCCTCCTCTCCAATAACTCACAGTGGCAGGGTAGCAGTTCGGTAGTTCAGTGTTCGAAAAAAAGGATGAGACGGACAAAGTTAGCCGATGCATGCCATTTTACTTCCCTCAAAATTTACTCCCGGATGGAATAACTGACATGAACTCTAACATAAATAGCAAATAAGCTTTTATTTCTCTGCTTTCCAAACTAGATGAACCGCGAGCGCACACACACTTCTGAGCACATTGTTCCGCACTACTCTACCCATAATGCATTTCACTCAGGACTACAACCTCCCTGTAGACAGTGGTCTTAAAGCAACAGCTCTTACTTTACCCCACTCCCGCAACACTACCCCCACTCTGGATGGTGATTAAACCCTTAACACCACTCCAGCAACATAGTATGACGGATACACGGCACATCAACACACACATTAGCCATGATATTATCATAGATCTACGGTGTAAATGAAAGGCAGAAATACATTCAACACAATGTCCAACCATTGGCCTACCCCCCATTTGGTTGTTAACAGTCCCTGTCGAATCCTGTTGCAGCATGCTACCCCCACTCGACTGAACATTCTCTGTGTGTCCTGCTCTGTCATCGGTTCAGCGGGATTATCCATGAGAGGCGTGCTGTTCGTGCCACTGGAATTTTCAGTTTCCTCTGCTAAGAGACAAGACAGATTCAGGTGAAGTCCAGTTCCATCAGCTTCCAGGCTTAGGGCAGGAACTTCCTGAGGTTGCCAACCGTCCGAGTCTTTAAATACCCAGCTGTTCTCCAAGGGTTGCAGAGAATGGTAGGGTTTGGGCTTGTCATGATGAACGACCTTTACTTTGGTCCTAGGATTTCTTTGGATTCAGTACACTAGGTTGTCAAGATGTCCCAAGATAAAGTAAGGGCCATCGTAGTTGGGGAGAAACTTCCTGATCTTGTTTTTCACTTGCTTGGTTCTTTTGACAAGATACCACACTGCATCACCGACCTTGTAGCATGTTCTGGTCACTCGCTTATCATACTGTTTAGCACGCTCCACAGATTGGCCTTGTGCATTCCTCGCCACCTGATTTGCAAACTCCAAACTTTCTCTCATCTGAATCACATATTGTGGGACTGATTCAGTCACTGTGTTGCTTAGGGGCTTCCCTGTGATGAGGTCGATGGGCTCCATTATCTCCTGGCTGAAAAGCATCATGTTTGGGGTAAGCCCAGTCGAGCTGTGTTTGGTCACTCTGTAAGCCATTACAGCATAAGGAACCATAAGGTCCCACTCCCAATGACATCGCACGGAGGTCGTGGCTAGGATTTTCTGTAGAGTGGCATTAAGCGCTCTGCGCTCTAGACTGTTGAGTCGTCCGTGGGCATAACCAAAAAGATTAAGCATATCGCCTATAGACTCAATGAATTTGTGTTAAGGTGCCCATTGATGGCCAAGAACATATTCCAAACACCTCCACCATCTACAAGGACTGTCTCCACATTTAAAAAATTCCCTTGATCATTATACCAGCTCTACTCACAGGGACTCACTAAATAAAAGTATTAGCAACGACAACAATGTAATCCAGGGTAAGACCTACCTTTGTCCTCCGACAGCCTCACTTATCTGTGGAATGGATTAAACAACGTGGTGAATTTACAAAGATGGGTAAATTGTGGCCTTGAAGGGATGCTCTTGGATAGCAAAGATGCTCAAATAGGCTTTGGCTTTCAAGGGGCGACTGATTTGTGTTAAGGTGCCCAGAGTCTGCTATGAACAAATTCCACACACCCTGCACCAACAAGGACTGTCTTCACAGTAATATGTTACCCTGATCATTATGCCACGTCTACCAGCAGGGACTGTTTTCATTGTAACAAATAATTCCCACACCAGTAGACCACCTAGACCAGTTGACACTCTTTTCATTGGGACCAAGCAGAGTGCGTTAGAGAATTTTATTGCGGATCAGACGGCCCCCTGGACGAATCCGCATACCGCTGCCTGAATCCGCTGATTCAGGTATCCTTAACTGGTTAACAGTTTACAACATTAAAAGTTGTCTGGAAATGACCAAGCCTACAAACGATATCATGTGTAGATAATCCCATCGCAGTAGGAAACTGCAGATTGACTTTTAATCTATGCACCCTTGGTCCAATATTAAAATGACAGGTTTAAAATGCTTTGAAAGGGCAACCTGTTGTCAGTTGCTAGTTCTTACCTGTGGGGGTATAGCTCAGTGGTAGAGCATTTGACTGCAGATCAAGAGGTCCCTGGTTCAAATCCAGGTGCCCCCTGATGAATTTGCTTTGCAGTACCTTTAAATTGCTCGACCTGTCCATCTGACTGAGGTCAGAAAGGTGTTGTGTTTTGTTTTTAGGTTTTGTCAATGTCTAGCAACTCACACATGCTCTGGAAGACCTCTGATTCAAAATTGGTGCCTTGGTCACTATGGAGTGTAAGTGGTGCCCCATAATGTGCGTGTGCGACACCAAAGTGAAACATCTTCTCACATTTGGTACCAACAATACCTGGTCCACAACCAAGACAATGTTCACTCCACACCGAAATGTCCACCCACTGGCTCCTCGTGCATCTGGCGCATTACATCTTCCTGGAAAACTCGCGGCAGGATTATCTGGGGATAAAACTCAGGGCCCTCATTCAGGTACAGTCTTTGCCACTGGCTTCAGTAGGCTTTTGTTGCTGGGCCATAGGGGGACACATTCTCCCAGGAAGGTCATTCATTGGCTTCCTCCATACACCTCTTGATGGGAGCAATTTCCGGATCGGCTGTCTGAGCAGAACGCAGTTCCCTTGTTGTACTTGAGAAAGCACAGGTCTGATTCCGAAATTGCTAGCATCTGTGTCCAGAACAAGATCACCAATGTCCATAGGGTAGCCAAGGATGGGGGTGGTAGTGAGCAGCTTCTTTAACTCATCAAATGCCTGTTGGCTCTCAGGGGTCCAGTGAAATTGGGCATGTTTCCTCAACAGGTTGTGAAGGGGCTTTGCAACTGCAGCAAAATCTTTGACAAACCGCCTGTAGTAGCATGCAAGACCCACAAACTGTTGAACTTCGTGAACACTCACAGGCTGTGGCCATTCTTGAATTTCCTGCACCTTCTCTGGGTCGGCGGCTATACCATGCTCTGAGACGACGTGGCCAAGGTAGACTACCTGGCAGCAGAAGAGACAACATTTTGCAGGTTTCAGCTTCAGGTTCGCTTGGCGCAGCCTTTTGAACACCTGTCTATCTTACATTAGAGCGAGCAGAAAATAAAACAGGATGGCAAGAGAACATGTTACCGCTGCAGAAAGAGTGGTCATCCGGCACAAGAATGCTGGTTCAAAGACAAAGACTGCAGAAACTGTGGAAGAAAGGGACACGTTGAGAGTGCATGTCAAAGCAAAAAGCTGACCATAAATGAGAAAGTAAAGCCAACTAAACAGGTGGAACAAAAAGAAGGATATGTCAGGAAATTTAACCTCAATCAAGTAGAAAATACGGGGAAACAAGAGGATGAATCTGAAGAAAATGACTTCTCACACATAATGTCTGTGTCTTCAAATTCTGATGGCTACTGGGTGACGCCACTGTTAAATGGGGAGGCCGTCCCTATGCAGGTGGATACAGGAGCAGCTGTATCACTCGTGACTGAGTCAACTTACAGAGAGAAGTGGCCATACCTCCATCCCAAGGAAGCAAAGCTGACTCTGAAATCATACACAGGAGAGCTTGTGCCTCTTTTAGGGGTGGTGGATGTAACTGTGAAGCTGAACAGCCAGAAGGTAAAATTACCACTATATATTGTGAAAGGTAGTAGTCACATTTGATGGGCCGAGCATGGCTAGAGAAAATAAAGTTAAATTGGCAAGAAGTGCACTTAGTAGCGAAAGAGTCTACCAGCTTACAAAACATCCTGAGGAAGCATGCAGAGGTGTTCGGAGATGAGCTGGGGAACATGAAAGACATCATTGTAAAGCTGGCCATTAAACCCGACAGTAAACCTAAGTGCCTTAAAGCCCGCCCTGTTCCCTATGCAACTAAGCCTAAGGTGGAAACAGAACTGGACCGCCTGGAGAACACTGGAGTACTGAAGAAAGTGGGCATCAGTGAGTGGGCCACACCTATTGTTCCTGCATTAAAAAAGGATGGAACGGTCAGAATTTTTGGCAATTTCAAGGTTACGATAAACCCTGTTTTAACTGTGGAACAGTACCCCTTGCCGTTAATTGAAGATCTTTTTGCTGGATTAGCGGGCGGCCAGAAATTCAGCAAAATAGACTTGTGTCATGCTTACCTTCAAATGCAGGTTGATCCTGCTTCCCAAGAGCTGTTGACCATCGTGACACACAAGGGCCTATATAGATATCAGTGGCTACCTTTTGGAATAACTTCGGCTCCAGCATTGTTTCAACATGCCATGGACCAGATCCTGAGTGGCCTAAATGGAGTATAGTGTTATCTGGATGACCTGTTAATCAAGGGAAAGATGATGAGGATCATCTCCATAACCTAAATACAACGCTACAGCGGCTAAAAGAGCATGGTCTCCGGGTAAAGAAAGACAAATGTGAATTTTTCAAACCCACCGAATGTCTTGGACACGTAATTGACAGCACTGGTCTCCATAAAGCTCCATCTAAGGTAAAAGCTATTATGGATGCACCGTCCCCAAAGAATGTGTGCCAGCTGAGCTCATTCCTGGGACTACTGACATACTACGCAAAGTTCATGCCAAACCTGGCCAGCAGGCTTCGTCCCCTACACGAACTGTTGAACTAGTCCCAACAATGGAAATGGTCCGACAGATGTGAGAAGGCATTCAGGGATGTGAAATGTGTATTAACACAGTCCAAGGCCCTCACACATTATAACCCTTCTATACCAATACAGCTGGCATGTGATGTTTCACCATACGGTGTCAGGGCGGTACTTTCACGTTATGCCATCCGGTGAAGAAAGACCAGTTGCTTTTGCGTCAAGGACCCTGAACTCAGCAGAGAGCAATTATGCCCAAATTGAATGAGAAGCTTTAGCGATCATATTTGGTGTCAAGAAATTTCATCAATACTTGTTCTGGCGCAGATTCACTCTACTTGCTGACCACTGACCACTTACCTCTATCTTTGGCCCTCAAACTGTCATTCCCTCACTGGCGGCAAATCGCGTGCAGCGCTGGGTTCTGTTCCTGTCGGCACATCAATACGACATCAAATACAGGAGATCTGAGCAGCACTGCAACACAGATGGACTGTCCAGGCTGCCCCTGCCGGAAACACCATCAGAAGGTGGTCAAGCTGACATCTTTTACTTCAAAGAAGTTCAAAGTGCACCTGTCACGGCGGCTCAAGTGAAACGATTCACCAGAACTGACCCAGTTTTGTCAGAAGTTTTGACCTGGATCTCTCAAGGCAAGAGAGGAGAGATGACAGAAAAATTAAAACCTTATCTGGTTCGGCAAAATGAACTAACTGTACAGTCTGGCTGCTTACTATGGGGTTATCGTGTCGTTATACCCCTGACTTTGAGGAACTTTTTGCTGAAGGAACTTCATGCAGGACATGCGGGAGTAGTGAGGATGAAAGAGATGGCACACAGCTACTTCTGGTGGCCTGGGATAGATGCAGAGATTGAAGAGGAAGCAAAGGGATGTCCAGATTGCCAAAATGTAAGAAACATGCCACAGATGGCCCCATTGTACCCATGGGACTTCCCAGAGGAGCCATGGCAAAGAAAACATATAGACTTTGCAGGTCCAATAGAGAGTCACATGTTTCTAGTGATTGTCGATCCTCACAGCAAATGGCCGGAGGTAGCAGTTATGAACAGCACATCCTCTGAGAAAACCACTGAAGAGCTTAGATCCACATTCAGTCATTTCGGACTACCTCAGCAGCTTGTAAGTGATAATGGCCCTCAACTGGTGTCAGAAGAGTTTCAGTCCTTCCTGTGTGTGAATGGGATTCAACACATAAGATCTGCACCGTATCATCCATCCACCAATGGCCTGGCAGAATGTTTTGTCCAGATTCTGAAGAAGGCCCTAAAGACATTTCAGGGTAAGGGTTCCCTAAATCAGCACTTGAACACTTTTCTGTTCTCTTACAGGAACACTCCCCATGCAGTCACGAAAGTCTCCCCAGCTACAGCACTGTTGAAATGACAACTGCGCAACAGACTGGATCTGTTGAGACCAAAAGGAACCAAACAGGTGGTCCTGTTACAGCAGCGTAGGCAGCTGGAGAGACGACGTAAGGCAAAATTTAGGAGTTTCAGCAGAGGTGACAGCATACTTGCTCTTAATTACGGGAAGGGAGAAAAGTGGGTACCTGCAACCATTCTTGCACAGACTGGCCCTGTTTCATACATTGTTGAAACTAAGGACAATCAGACATGGAGGAGACACGTTGACCAGTTATTGTCTTCAGCAATCTCCAGTGATAATCCCAGTGAATGGGAAGTTCAACAACAACACACGTCTCACATTGACTCTGGTAGGGATGTAGTACTAGAAATCTTGCCTGCACCACTTTCCAATAAAAGTCAGATAACTGTTCCCTCCGAGAATATATCTCCTACACCAGTGACTATTACAGACACTGTTGTAACAACACCTCCCGTGTCTGATCTTCATGGTTATCCGACCAGAGTGCGGAAACCACCACAAAGATTAGATCTCTAGTTAGTGGTTGACCCACAATGTTGGGGCAGAATAATCCCCAGGGTTCAATCAGGGAAACAAGGCAGTCTACCCTCTTTCCCCTAGTGTTAGAAGTTTTATATATATATGTTTAAAAAAAATGTATTTGTTGAGGTTGATGTTGAAAGTAAAAGGGGAGGAGTATGTTGTGTATTGCTATCAAAATTTCGCACAGTTTGGCCTTACGGCACTCCGTATTGATTCTCTGTTTTATTACATATGCGCAGTAGGTGTAAACAATGTTTTCCCCTCTTGTATCCGGTGCATAAGCAGTAAAGTTGTGTTATAGAAAAACTCCTGTCAGTCTCATCATTAAAAACAGTACATGGTCACTTTGTGCAGATGCAACAATTTACATGTATAAAAACAAACTAAGATTTGTCGTCAACAATTCACAACATTCAGAAGTGTCTAAATCAAGAGGTGTAGTATAATCTAGTGAAGAATATTTTCTAAGTTATCATAAAATAACATTGTCAATCATTCAGTGTGATGCAGTAATTACAACGAAAACATTACATCTAAAAAACCCAGGAATCACTCTGCCCCCTGGTGAGACATATTCTGATCAACAGTGTCAGCTGCAGGAAGTGTGGAGCTCCACAGGCTATGACAGTAAACTCCTTCAGCTTTATCTTTCAGCAGATTACCATCTCTATCATGCTGCTCTTTAATCTTTTACTGTTAATGCTTCTTCTAGGTATGTTCATCTTAATATTAGTTCTTATGACCAAGCTGGGACATGAAGTGTGAGAAATAGCACAGGGTTATATATATAGGAGGTAGAACAGAACAGTTGACATGACTCTGACTAAGTAAAAGTGGGTGGAGCTAGATGTGGTAAGATACAGTTTAGAAAGGAGTAAGAGCAAGAATCAAGGGGAAGGTGTACAGGACATTGGTGAGACCGGCCATGCTGTATGTTTTAGAGGCAGTGTCACTGAGGAAGAGACAGGAGTCAGAGCTGGAAGTAGCAGAGCTGAAGATGTTGAGGTTCTCTTTGGCAGTGACACGGTTGGACAGGATTAGGAACGAGTACATCAGAGGGACAGCTCATGTTGGATATTTGGGGGACAAAGTTAGGGAGGCCAGATTAAGATGGTTTGGACATGTCCAGAGGAGGGAGAGTGAGTATACTGGTAGGAGAATGTTGGACATGGAGCTGCCAGGCAGGAGGCAAAGAGGAAGGCCAAAGAGGAGGTATATGGATGTAATAAAGGAGGATATGAAGCTAGTAGGTGCAAGTGTTGAGGATGTAGAAGATAGGGATAGGTGGAGAGAGATGATTCGCTGTGGAGTCCCCTGAAGGGAAAAGCCGAAAGAAGAAGAAGAGGTTTCAAATATTATCTTCTGATTAATAATCAAGTATTTAAGTAAATCTAAAGTAATTTTGTGTGTTTACTTCCCTGTTAGGACAGGATGTACAACAAGACTTTCTTAATGGCCAATTCAGTGGAGTTGTTAAGTTTTACAGCTACTATCAACATCTGTTTTCTTGTGAGGAAAAAAAACATGGAAATGACAAATTCAACAGTATTTGAAAGAGAAATATATGGGGCCTATGAAGACATAGGTATTTGTATAAATATTTCTTCCATATTCCAAAATCAGTGTCACACAGTGCAATCCCAAAAACCACCTACTAAAGAAAGGAGAGAGAGAGAGAGAGACAGAGAGAGAGAGAGACCCCAAAACAAGTGTTGTAACTTTTAATGTCAAAATATCACAGAAAAATTGAGTAAATGGGATTAACGAATCCATTGCTTCTCAGGACCACATTGTTTTATTAATACAAAAATATTTCTACAAGCTTGATGTAAACAGTATTCAGAACAGCAGATCTGTCATGAATATACATAAATACAAGTAGGTGGAGCTAGAGGTGGAGATGTACATCAAATAGTAACACTGACATTCATTTCTAAAGCTAGAGGTTTGAACTAAACACTCAGGAAAACAATGTTGTTCCTCTTCGTGGTGTTTTTCACTCTTGCTGATGTTGGTAAGTCATATACACTGCACACAAAATATTATTTTTTCTAATTTATAAGACATAATTTTTCATGTGAAATGTGTCATTTATGATTAAAATATCACAATATTGTTGTAATGTTTTTATAGCAGAGGCTGCTGACAATAACATTAAACCAGATCAAACCAATGTATTTTCAATGGAAGGCAGCAACATCTCACTGTCCTGCACATATACTGGATCAGTTAACAGTCTCCACTGGTATCGACAAAAACCTGGATCAAGACCCGAGTTTCTGCTGCTGATTTATGAAAGCACTGAAACTGTCACTGAGGCTCAACCACCTCGTCCACGATTGTCCATAAAACTTAAAAAAGAGCAAGATAAAACGAATAAGAAAGTGGATCTGATCATCTCCTCTGCTGCTGTATCAGACTCTGCTCTATACTACTGTGCTCTGGAGCCCACAGTGACAGGAAATCCATCTGCACTGTACAAAAACTTTCACACAGTTTTGTTATATTAAAAGCAGCTCTTCCAATGCTTTAGAGAAAGTTACATGTCCTTTTGGGGGCTTCTATCTTTTTCTCTATTGGTCAGGGTCATAGTAGATACAGAGTCTGTCCAAGACATGAGGTGGGAAAACACCCTGAATGGGATGTCAGTCCTTTGCACTCCACAAACCCTTTCACACACTCATTCACACAGAAGTGCAATTTCTCCTAGCAAATCTTCCTACTGTCATGTTTTTTTTTGGAAGTGATGCAAAACTGCCCACAAACTGACACTAACCTAAACTCCTGTTAAAATCCTTCTGCTTAAAGTATTTTCTTGCAGTATGGAGTAATTTTTATAATAAAGAAAGATTTCTACCCTCATGGTACAATTCCATATTGACTGATAACAAGTGCACTAAAGACAAGGCTCAGGTCAATCCTCATAGCAGAATTCCACAATGCCAGTGGACTCATGATCCTCTCTGTTCTGTCTGGAGTAATTACACTGCAGATGAAGGGCATTTTATTGTCTAAGTGTCGTAACTTCACATATATAATAGTCAAACTAATCAGTTATAGCCCAATGTTCAACAAGTTCAACCTCAACAGAAGGAGATCATCTTCAAAACTAAGGATTATCTTATTATCAGTAAACCAATTCCTTGTATTTTCAAACAAGTAACTAGAACCGTCTTATTCATTAGTGCATTGTTGTCTTCTGATCTTTTGCAGTGTTCAGTGTGAGAAAGAATCATTATGTTGTGATTCATGAACAAGCGTCTGAGTAAATTTATCTAAAGGGAATTGTTTGTGTGTGTGTGTGTGTGTGTGTGTGTGTGTGTGTTTAATCCCCTGATAGGAATGGAAGTATGTCATGTGAACATAAAATATTTCTCAATGGCCAGTTCAGTTTAGTTGTTGAGATTTTTAACTGTTTTCAACATCTGTTTCCTTTTAGTTTTCTATTATTATTTCTTTTTGTATTTTACATTAAATAACGTAACCTGGTGTTGTAAATACAATTTACATGAAAGTTCTAATATATAATTACTAATCCACAGTATGAATATATATGTATGGCTGTATGAACTGTTTGCAGGTTTTTATTTTGTCCAAGTTAAGGTTTTTCTCTTCAGTGAACACAAGATGGCGCAGTCACTTATCTTATTGTGGGTTAAGTTCTAGAGACACTACCACACAACCTGCTCACATTCTCTGAGATGATGGAAGCTACTTTTCACAGTAAAACCTTTGTGACATAGAGTATACTTGTTCTTCTATCATACATACTGCTGATATAATATCCTAACCCCTGCCCTGGTTACTCTTAGTGCCTAAGCTAATTTCAGAGATACCATTCTGATTAAACAACACAACTGTCCACTTAACACTAAACTGTCATAAGAATAAATAATCATCTAATGTCATTTCTCTGACAAACAAAAGCACCTGCTGTGTCAGAAACACTGAAAACTGGAAACTTATCTGTAAATCTGCCTTTACTCTTATTTCTTTTCTTCTGATGCTATTGTGAGTTTAAACCTTAATTATCAAGTAAAAAAATTATTCCTTATTCTCAATTAAACCTGATTCTCTTCCACTTAGTGTTTCTATCATTAATCTGCCTGCTGGTGTTTATACAATAATTCTCTAATTTAGAGACATCACTAACATATATAATTAAAATACTGACAAAGTAATTATTAGATTAGATTTTTACTAGATTAAATTGATCATTTTTACATAAATACATTAATTTCCTGCTTTCAGTATGTGTTTACTTAAATGTGCTCTGGACAGGTTTCCCATATGAGGCTGAATGTAAAGCCAGGATGTTTCAGTAAGAATCAACAATCTGACAACAACATTGGTGACACTGTCATGTGATGCTGTGGGGTGGAGCAATTTTGAAGCTTTATGGTGTTAACATATTAGATTACAGAAAGATCTCCACTATTTTCACTGAGCTAAGACCAGTCATCATGTTCACTGTTATATTCATGTATCTGTGCCTTTCACTAGGTGAGTTAACATTGACTTTTTGTTATTGCAGAAATATTAACTATATTATATTAAATATTAGTCTGTGTGGTGATGCAGTGTGAAAATGCAGAGTGTGGGTCTGACTTAAGTATTTCCTGATGATTATTTATAGGTTAAAAACATTATGATCTCTTCTCTATGACAGGTGACTCCATGGCAGATTCAGTAGAGCCAGATTTCCCTCATAAAGCTGTAGATGAAGGTGATGATGTTACTCTGTCCTGCAGCTACAAAAAAAGTGGTGGAACAGACGATCTGTACTGGTACAGACAATATCCAAAATCTAAACCTGAATTCCTTCTTTATATTGATCAAAGTGGAACTTATAATTCTGATCCTCCCCCAAGAATGTCTGTTAAAGTTGATGATAAACAAGTGGATCTGAACATCTCCTCTGCTGCTGTATCAGACTCTGCTCTATACTACTGTGCTCTGAGGCCCACAGTGACAGGAAATCCAGCTGCACTGTACAAAAACCTTCACACAGTTTTGCTACATGCCCTTTTGGGGAAGTCTCTCTTTCTTTCTCAAGATTTATAAAGAGTTTATATTATTATAATATTTGATTATTAGTAGACAGTTCATTCATTCATTCATTCATTCATTCATTCATTCATTCATTCATTCATTCATTCTTCTTCTATTCTTCTATAACTATTCTATTTTGGTCAGGAAACCAGAAGTTACATTAGACAGAAAGTTAAAGAGAAAGGTACTCAGAGGGTCCAATTGGGACCATTTCTGAACTTCAGTGAAGCAGCTGAGGCTCTGTACAAGTTCAGGAGTTGAATAAAGTAATGCTCTGAAAATTATTATTGTCATAATTTGTGAAAAAAACAAACAATCTAACAAAACCATGGCTTCTTTTTCCCAGCAGGCTTTTTTATGTGCAAATTGGGATATAGTTTTATGATTGAGTAAAAAATAAATAAATAACTAAGTTCAAACAGAAAAGACCTTGGTGTGTTAAAGTCTCTTTCCTTTCACCACAAGATGGTGGAGGCTGTTATCTTATTGTTGGACAAGTACTAGGATTCTGCTTACATCCCCCAGAGATGCTGACATTATGATTATGAATACTTTACACAATTATAAAGACTACAGCTATTCTTCAGCCTTACATAGATAATACTTTTATATATAAAAAAGTCTAGAACCAATCAGAATGTTTTAATAATCTCTGCTTGTACAATCAAGCTAATTAGTGTCATTTTCAACACATCATCAAGCCTTGAAAGGAGTTTGCTTGAATCCAGAAAGGAAACTGAACTTGTAGTAGGGCTATACATGCAATTTCTGTAAAAATGAAATGTACATGTTCACCTGCAATGGGATGTTTGTCATGAGATAATATAAATACTACACTCTTTATTTGTACACAGTTTCATGCTTAAATGAAAAATAATGATATAAAAATCCATCAATACAGATGCTATTGATAAAAAATGATAGATTAGAGAAAGAAAAGAGGCTGGTTTGTTCCTCACCACAGTAAAATACTCCTCAACTGTTTGTAATCCTATTTAATAAACAGGTCATTAGGTCTACACACACCTAAATTTCAATTTCCCATCCTGCATTGTACCAGACTCCACTTCCCACAATGCACACTCACTTCCACATTCATTAGTTCATTTATTTTATTGAAGTATTTTTCATGCTATCAGTTTGTGTTTGTTTACCATGTGCTCAGGAAAATTTATCCATGTGGTGCTGAATGTAAAGCCAGAAAGCTTCAGTAAGAATCAACAATCTGTCAGTAACATTAGTGACACTGTCATGTGATGCTGGGGGGTGGAGCTTCATGAATGTTTATAATGTTAATATATCAGACTGCAGAAATTTTATTTTCATTTATAAGCTCATCCATCATGTTCACTGTTATATTCGTGTGTCTGTGGCTTTCACTCGGTGAGTTAACATTGATTTTTGTATATTCAGCAATTGTTTTTAATTAGATTTAATTAGTCTTATTAGTTATGTATTATATCTAATTTAACACTGCAATGTGTGTACTTTCATTCGTTTGTGTTAAAGCTTGACACAGGAAACCTGCTCTCCACATAGCAATATCTCTACAGATGGTATAACCACTACAGAACAATTCTGGGTTTTTTAGCAGTGACTATAACTGCCTTATTTATTAGTGCATCATTTGTTTTCTGCTCTTGTGCACAGTATTCACAGTAAAATAAAGTCAATTCAGTTTAAGTTGAACAATGGACACTGCTACAAACAAGGAGACCACTCGCGTGCGGTGCTGCGTGTGCCGCTGTCAAACCTTTATATCCTTTTATTTAGGAATAAATATTTTACAATGATAAAATAGCATGTCTGATGCAATGGTTTGTGAAGTAACAGTGTTTTTGTTCTGTGTTGTACTGGTTACTCAGTTCACTGTCACTGATATTGTTAAGTAATAATCTGTAAAAAGTTATACTACAACTGCATCACTTCCTGGGTGTGTCCTTCTAGAGACATGTAATACTAAGATTTGCTAATTGTCTAGTAGATGAGAAAGAGTTGCTGTGTGAGGTAAAGCAGAGTTGTCATGAATATGAATAAATATGATGTTTATTTCAAAAGATAAACACAAACTAACTAAACACTCAGGATAACAATGTTATTATGCCCACTTGGTTTTCTTCACTATTGCTGATATTGCTAAGTCCTTTAGTTTGCAAGTTACAAACCAAAAGAACAAGTATTTTAAAAAGTTGCTTAATAATAAATTGTTGTCAATAAATTCAAATAAATTGGTGTATTTATATTAAAGGCTGTTGACAACAATTCATCCACCCAGAATACACTGTTTAATGTAATCACAATCATCTTTAAGTAACCAAACATAACTATAAAATAAATACATATCAGTTTCTGATTGCCAGTGAAATGTAGTTAGAGTGAGAATGTTCTTTTAGCTGATTGTTTATAACAGACGTGTTCTTGAACATTAATGAGGAAAGGCTCAGGTGCACAGTTTATTCTCCTCTTGATCAATAGATGAAGAAAATTGTTGGAGGAAAAGTTTCTGTTCCTCTGCAGCTCTTTTTCTCTATAGACAATATTCTGTTTGTGAGACCTGTATGATTGTAATTAACACCAGTGCAATCATAGCTCCAGTTTTGTTCTTTGGTCACTACACTTAATTAACCCTACTGAATAAAATCAGATGGAAAAATATTTGAAGTGAACTGGAACAGCGATTTAGTCCAGGAACTCTATGGAACTCTGTATGGGAAGGCTATACAAAGAAATGCAAAAAATACTAAATATATACATTATATAATATTAATTATAGTTCAGAAGTTTATTTATTAATGTCATTAATAAATAAATTACCTTCAATTACCTTAAAAATGAAAAAGAAGAGCAAAAAGATGGTTTAGTGAGTTATCTTATTGTGGGTCAGGTGCTAGGACTCTGCTCACACTTGTAGATGAAGGTGATGATGTTAATCTGATAAAATCGGTCCGTAGGATGAAGATGATAACATTGTCAGTAAGGAAACAGACACTTTCTTATGAGTCAAGCAGTCATTATGTTTGGCTTTAATTGTACAAACAATATCCTAACATTTTATTTCGGGGGCCCCTCTGTACCACCAATATGACTAATTATAACTAATTATTGTCATTTTGTATAATAATCATTGTCCATTGACAGATATCAAAAAAAAGACGATGTCATTTCATGTACTCTTGGGGGCCCCCTGGTGGCTACGGGGCCCTAAGCAGCCGCTTAGTTCGCTTATGCCTTGGGCATAACCACTTCCTGACTCAGTATCTGACAGTCAATATTACTAATGTAATGTTGAATGATATTTAGGAGTGATCATAAAATTATCAAAACTTCTGCAGATTTCTGCAGGACTTGAAGAGCTGGACACTGGGTGAGATCGCCTGTGCTGCGGGTCTGTCAGTGTGTGTGTGTGTGTGTGTGTGTGTAAATAGTGCCCTTTGCACTTACCCATTTGTTTTGGGTTTTCTGTTTGTTAATGTATTAGTTATCACAGTATGCATTTTGGGCTGCTATTTTATTTTATTTTATTTTTAAATGGACGGGTTTTAAGCTGTAGCTGGGCTGGAAATCTTAGGTCCAATCCGGAAATCCCTGGTTACTATGGTTACCGCGTCCTGCGGTCTTCACTGGTGTCCTCAACCGTTTAATAGCAAAGTAAAATAGAAATTAGGCTAGAGTATTTCACACCTCACAAGGAATAGTCAATTTTATTACAGTCTGCCTTGAAAATGCATGTGTAAGGATGTCTGCCACCAAATCGATTTCTTCTCCTCTGTCAGTCATTGTGAGTTAAAATAATTTTATTTAGTTTGTGTGGTTCTCTGCCTCTGACTACTCCAGTTGTCCAATCAAAGGATGGGAAATTGCTGACGTAATCGTATGCCTGCTAGATGGCGCCAATGACGCCAACTCGAAATCTGATTGGTTAATGTAACAATTTTAATTGCCACTTATAATAAGCTACGGGCGCCTGCACTATTCATTCTGAAGGCCTTAAGACAGATTTCTTTCACTCTGGCAACACATGATGTCAGCCACTGGCTGAAATATGATTAGATAAATATTCTTATCATTACTGGAAGCAGCGCAACCAAGAGCAAAGCTAGGAAATGTAGAGAATAGACTACTGGGAATAATTTAATACACACGCATGGAAAAATATATTAAAATGCAAATCAGTGATTCAGATCACTGCTGTTTAGGTCAGCAGAGAAGGCCTTGCTGGCACTGATGGCCCACCACTGGTTTAGATACTTTAGAAACTATTTTGGATTGGAATATTCCAGATGTAGATGCAGACACCACTGATTACAAACATTTCATTTCTGTACCACTTATCTGATCTATTCTCAGGTCAAAGGGAGCCTGTGCCTATCTCAGGCATCATCGGGCATCAAGGCAGGATACACCCTGGACAGAGTGCCAATTCATCGCAGGGTGCACACACACACTCATTTACACACTACAGAACTCCAATCAGCCTAGAAGCATGTCTTTGGGCGGAAACTGTAGCACCTGCAGGAAACCCACCAAGCAACGTGCAAACTCTACACACACACACACACACAGTGAGCAGGAGCAAGACTTGAACCCAGGACACATGGAGATGGACGCGTGGAGGTGTGAGGTGAACGTGCTAACCACTAAGCTGCCTGATTGTAAACATATCATGTGTAATTAATTTAAAACTTGTTTAATTTTTATATTATGGCTTAACAATTGTATAATTATCATTAGAATAATTACATTTGTTTTAATTATATTGTTGCTATTATCTGTATATTACAAATAGTTCCTGCTTTGGGTTTGCTTAAAATATATATAGGTCCTTTAACTACAGTTGAATGTAAATCCTGGATTTATCTGTAAGAATCAACAATCTGTCAGCAACATTGGTGACACTGTCATGTGATGCTGTGGGTGGAGCTTCATAAAATGAACATATTAGAGTACAGAAAGAATATTTCTATTCAACTAAGACCATTCATGGTATAAAAAAAGCTAATAAACTAAGGTGCACAAAATCACAGAAAATAATGAACTGCTGAAGTGCGTCTGATGTAAAGTTTTGTTATTTATTTTATATGGTGTTTATTTAGATTTTTTTGTTTGTTTATTTCAAATCCTAAACTTTTACACATGCACCCACCAACTGGCCTGCACTTCACCTAGCATTATCCTGTCATCATGCATTATCAGTGTCATCAGATTTTATAAACACTACAGTTGACTAGAACTGGATCATTCATTACTGCATTGGTTTGTTTTTGTATTCAGTGTGAGAACATTTGAAGAAAAGACTAAGAATCATTTCATAAAAGTATGTTGGTTTAAAATATTATGTTGAGATTCATAATCAAGCATCTAAGTAAATTTATCTAAAGGCAGTTGTGTGTGTTTAATCCCCTGATAGGACAGAAAGTATATCATGTGAATATAAAGCATTTCTCAGTGGCCAATTTAGTTTAGTTGTTGAGTTTTACAACCATTTTCAACATCTGTTTCCTTTTAGTTTTCCCTTATTATTTATTTTTTCTGCTGTGTATTAAGTAACGTAAAGAAAATATAAAAAACAAAGATACAGTGACAAACCCAGCAGTATTTAAGAGAGAAATGGATGACACCCCAAACTGTAAATACAATTTAAATATAAGGTCTAATAAAAATTAAAAATCCAATATATGTGTGGCTGTATGACCTTTTTGCAGGGCTTTATTTATTAGTGTGTTAAGGTTTTTCTCTTCAGTGAACACAAGGTGGCGCAGTCACTTATCTTATTGTGGGTCTAGATCTAGAGCACCACACAACCTGCTCACATTCTCTGAGATGATGGAAGCTACTTTTCACAGTAAAACCTTTGTGACATAGAGTATACTTGTTCTTCTATCATACATACTGCTGATATAATATCCTAACCCCTGCCCTGGTTACTCTTAGTGCCTAAGATCATTTCAGAGATACCATTCTGATTAAACAACACAACAAACAAACTTTATTTATACAACAAAACTTTATTTCCTGCTTTCAGTATATGTTTACTTAAATGTGCTCTGGACAGGTTTCCCATATGAGGCTGAATGTAAAGCCAGGATGTTTCAGTAAGAATCAACAATCTGACAACAACATTGGTGACACTGTCATGTGATGCTGTGGGGTGGAGCAATTTTGAAGCTTTATGGTGTTAACATATTAGATTACAGAAAGATCTCCACTATTTTCACTGAGCTAAGACCAGTCATCATGTTCACTGTTATATTCATGTATCTGTGCCTTTCACTAGGTGAGTTAACATTGACTTTTTGTTATTGCAGAAATATTAACTATATTATATTAAATATTAGTCTGTGTGGTGATGCAGTGTGAAAATGCAGAGTGTGGGTCTGACTTAAGTATTTCCTGTTGATTATTTAAAGTTTAAGAACATTATGTTCTCTTCTCTATGACAGGTGACTCCATGGCAGATTCAATAGAGCCAGATTTCCCTCATAAAGCTGTAGATGAAGGTGATGATGTTGTTCTGTCCTGCAAATACAAACCAAGCTTTACTACAGGAAACTTCCTGCACTGGTACAAGCAATATCCAAAATCTAAACCTGAGTTCCTTCTTATTGTTGACCAAAAAGGAGATCTAATTTCCAACACTGACCCAAGAATGTCTGCTAAAGTTGATGATAAAACTAAACAAGTGGATCTGATCATCTCCTCTGCTGCTGTATCAGACTCTGCTCTATACTACTGTGCTCTGGCGCCCACAGTGACAGGAAATCCAGCTGCACTGTACAAAAACTTTCACACAGTTTTGTTATATTGAAAGCAGTTCTGCTGATGATGTTGAGCTGCTACTTACATGCTATTTTTGGCGAATTCTGTCTCTTTTGCAATTTATAAAGGGTTCATAAATATATTATAGTTTGACAAATGTTGGATTATTAGGAGATAGCTAATTGTTTTTTTTTAAGCTTCATTAACCACTTTATCCTGTTCAGAGATCTATAGCTTTTCTTGGCAACACTGGAAATGAGGGAAACCTGAGCTCAATCTCGAACTGGGGACCATGGAACTGTGAGGCAGCAATACTATCTGATGTCTTTGTCTGACAGTTCATCAGTGCCTGAAAAGTAAAGATTAGTTAAATATTTTGCATTCATTAATGGTATAATATTTGGTTTAGAGAGGGATTATTAATATAACTTTTAAAAGTAGCTTTTCCTTATTTTGGTATTCAATCTTCTTGGGGATTTCTTTAGATGCTCTGATGAGTCTACATGCAGAAAGAAGAAGAAGAGGCTTAAAGCCATGTAAAAGCAGCAATCCACAGGTTAAAAAATACATGACTGTTGGCATCACAGTGATGACAGTTTTTATGGTGCATCACATAGAATCTTATCTGAGCCAGAAAATCCCAGAAGTGTCTCAATTTCATGTAGAGATAGGAGAGCAGACCCCTCTCTCCCATCCTCATCATTACATTCAGGGAAATATTGATAGCATCATGTGAAACTATTCAGCTGTTTAATATTAAACTGCACTCCGTGTCAGAGCAGAAGACTCTATGGAAGATAATGAAAACCACTAGAAAGATGATTAGAGTCTATCTATCCACCATTGAGGATCCTTACCAGAAAATATATACAACTTTGGGATGTTGCCTCCGAGCCTCTTCCAGACACTTTACTCAGATAGTCAGGTATACATCTTTATACACTGATGATACTATTCCATATTCCTTGATAACCTGGAAATAAAAAGTAAAAGCTTGGTTCAATCATCACAGCATAATTTTACAATATACAATATACCAACACTATATCATGGAAGGCAGCACTGAATCTTTTGAGTTTGTTGCAGTGAACAACAGCAAGTTCACCACCACTGCCTTGAAGAGGCAAAAACTAACACCATGTATTACAGTATTACAGAGAAAAAATCCTTTATAAATAACTTCTTTTTTCTACTGTTTTACACAGTGTTCAGTGTGGGAAAGATAAAAAAACAACAAATAAGAATCATTTCTTAATTGTATTTTGTTTTCAAATATTATCTTGTGATTAATAATCAAGTATTTAAGTAAATTTAAGGTAATTTTGTGTCTTTACTTCCCTGTTAGGACAAGATGTAGGACAGGACTTTCTTAATGGCCAATTCAGTGGAGTTGAGTTTTATAGCTGCTTTCAAACATGAAAATGACAAATTCAGCAGTATTTAAAGAGAAATATATGGGGGTTATGAAGACATACTTTTGTATGAATATTTCTTCTGTATTCTCAAATAAACCTTATTCTTTTAATGGTTCTAACAATAAGCCACCTTCTGCTGTACAAATGACACACAGAGGAAGGTAAATACACAAAACAGATTTCTGTACACAAAACCAATAAATACCACTGCTAAGTAGATTTAATCCAGTAAAACTGTCTTAGATAGAATTTCACAGAACAATAAGGCAATAGAACCATCTGTAAAATTACAAATGGAAAGTAACACTATGCCAAAGACACTGTGATAACCGTGTGACCCAGTGATGGGTTTAGTTTACACACCAAAAAAACCAGTGTCACACAGTGCAATCACAAACACCAACTACTAAAGAAAGGACTTTATTACATATTATAACAATTCCTGAATGTCCATCCATTAAAAGATTCTTATTTTATTTATTAGAGAGAGAGAGAGAGAGAGAGAGAGAGACAGAGAGATAGCGAGAGAGAGAGAGAGAGTCCCAAAAACAAGTGATGTAACTAATAATGTCAAAATATCACAGGAAAACTGAGTAAATGGTACGAGTGAATCCATGGCTTAGGACCACATTGTTTATTAATACAAAAACATTTCTACAGATTTATATAAACAGTATACAGTATAGAACAGTTATCATGAATATGCATAAATACAAGTAGGTGGAGCTAGAGGTGGAGATGTACATCAAATAGTAACACTGACATTCATTTCTAAAGCTAGAGGTTTGAACTAAACACTCAGGAAAACAATGTTGTTCCTCTTCGTGGTGTTTTTCACTCTTGCTGATGTTGGTAAGTCATATACACTGCACACAAAATATTATTTTTTCTAAATAAGAAGACACAATTTTCCATGTGAAATGTGTCATTTATGATTAAAATATCACAATATTGTTGTAATGATTTTATAGCAGAGGCTGCTGACAATAACATTAAACCAGATCAAACCAATGTATTTTCAATGGAAGGCAGCAACATCTCACTGTCCTGCACATATACTGGATCAGTTAACAGTCTCCACTGGTATCGACAGAAACCTGGATCAAGACCTGAGTTTCTGCTGCTGATACTTGAAGCCAATGAACATGTCACTGAGGCTCAACCACCTCATCCACGATTGTCCATACAACTTAAAAAAGAGCAAGATAAAACGAATAAGAAAGTGGATCTGATCATCTCCTCTGCTGCTGTATCAGACTCTGCACTATACTACTGTGCTCTGAGGCACACAGTGACAGGAAATCCAGCTGCACTGTACAAAAACTTTCACACAGTTTTGTTATATTGAAAGCAGCTCTTCCAGTGCTTTGGAGAAAGTTACATGCCCTTTTGGGGGATTCTATCTTTTTCTCTATTGGTCAGGGTCATAGTAGATACAGAGTCTGTCCCAGACATGAGGTGGGAAAACACCCTGAATGGGATGTCAGTCCTTTGCACTCCACAAACCCTTTCACACACTCATTCACACTAAAGTGCAATTTCTCCTAGCAAATTTTCCTACTGTCATGTTTTTTTGGAAGTGATGCAAAACTGCACACAAACTGACACTAACCTAAACTCCTGTTAAAATCCTTCTGCTTAAAGTATTTTCTTGCAGTATGGAGTAATTTTTATAATAAAGAAAGATTTCTACCCTCATGGTACAATTCCATATTGACTGATAACAAGTGCACTAAAGACAAGGCTCAGGTCAATCCTCATAGCAGAATTCCACAATGCCAGTGGACTCATGATCCTCTCTGTTCTGTCTGGAGTAATTACACTGCAGATGAAGGGCATTTTATTGTCTAAGTGTCGTAACTTCACATATATAATAGTCAAACTAATCAGTTATAGCCCAATGTTCAACAAGTTCAACCTCAACAGAAGGAGATCATCTTCAAAACTAAGGATTATCTTATTATCAGTAAACCAATTCCTTGTATTTTCAAACAAGTAACTAGAACCGTCTTATTCATTAGTGCATTGTTGTCTTCTGATCTTTTGCAGTGTTCAGTGTGAGAAAGAATCATTATGTTGTGATTCATGAACAAGCATCTGAGTAAATTTATCTAAAGGGAATTGTTTGTGTGTGTGTGTGTGTGTGTGTGTGTGTGTTTAATCCCCTGATAGGAAAGGAAGTATGTCATGTGAACATAATGTATTTCTCAATGGCCAGTTCAGTTTAGTTGTTGAGATTTTTAACTGTTTTCAACATCTGTTTCCTTTTAGTTTTCTATTATTATTTCTTTTTGTATTTTGCATTAAATAACGTAACCTGGTGTTGTAAATACAATTTAAATGTAAGTTCTAATATATAATTACTAATCCACAGTATGAATATATATGTATGGCTGTATGAACTGTTTGCAGGTTTTTATTTTGTCCAAGTTAAGGTTTTTCTCTTCAGTGAACACAAGATGGCGCAGTCACTTATCTTATTGTGGGTTAAGTTCTAGAGACACTACCACATGATGGTAGATGGTAGAGATGATGGAAGCTACTTTTCACAGTAAAACCTTTGTGACATAGAGTATACTTGTTCTTCTATCATACATACTGCTGATATAATATCCTAACCCCTGCCCTGGTTACTCTTAGTGCCTAAGCTAATTTCAGAGATACCATTCTGATTAAACAACACAACTGTCCACTTAACACTAAACTGTCATAAGAATAAATAATCATCTAATGTCATTTCTCTGACAAACAAAAGCACCTGCTGTGTCAGAAACACTGAAAACTGGAAACTTATCTGTAAATCTGCCTTTACTCTTATTTCTTTTCTTCTGATGCTATTGTGAGTTTAAACCTTAATTATCAAGTAAAAAAATTATTCCTTATTCTCAATTAAACCTGATTCTCTTCCACTTAGTGTTTCTATCATTAATCTGCCTGCTGGTGTTTATACAATAATTCTCTAATTTAGAGACATCACTAACATATATAATTAAAATACTGACAAAGTAATTATTAGATTAGATTTTTACTAGATTAAATTGATCATTTTTACATAAATACATTAATTTCCTGCTTTCAGTATGTGTTTTACTTAAATGTGCTCTGGACAGGTTTCCCATATGAGGCTGAATGTAAAGCCAGGATGTTTCAGTAAGAATCAACAATCTGACAACAACATTGGTGACACTGTCATGTGATGCTGTGGGGTGGAGCAATTTTGAAGCTTTATGGTGTTAACATATTAGATTACAGAAAGATCTCCACTATTTTCACTGAGCTAAGACCAGTCATCATGTTCACTGTTATATTCATGTATCTGTGCCTTTCACTAGGTGAGTTAACATTGACTTTTTGTTATTGCAGAAATATTAACTATATTATATTAAATATTAGTCTGTGTGGTGATGCAGTGTGAAAATGCAGAGTGTGGGTCTGACTTAAGTATTTCCTGATGATTATTTATAGGTTAAAAACATTATGATCTCTTCTCTATGACAGGTGACTCCATGGCAGATTCAGTAGAGCCAGATTTCCCTCATAAAGCTGTAGATGAAGGTGATGATGTTACTCTGTCCTGCAGCTACAAAAAAAGTGGTGGAACAGACGATCTGTACTGGTACAGACAATATCCAAAATCTAAACCTGAGTTCCTTCTTTATATTGTTCAAAGTGGAACTTATAATTCTGATCCTCCCCCAAGAATGTCTGTTAAAGTTGATGATAAACAAGTATATCTGATCATCTCCTCTGCTGCTGTATCAGACTCTGCACTATACTACTGTGCTCTGCAGCCCACAGTGACAGGAAATCCAGCTGCACTGTACAAAAACTTTCACACAGTTTTGCTACATGCCCTTTTGGGGAAGTCTCTCTTTCTTTCTCAAGATTTATAAAGAGTTTATATTATTATAATATTTGATTATTAGTAGACAGTTCATTCATTCATTCATTCATTCATTCATTCATTCATTCTTCTTCTATTCTTCTATAACTATTCTATTTTGGCCAGGAAACCAGAAGTTACATTAGACAGAAAGTTAAACAGAAAGGTACTCAGAGGGTCCAATTGGGACCATTTCTGAACTTCAGTGAAGCAGCTGAGGCTCTGTACAAGTTCAGGAGTTGAATAAAGTAATGTTCTGAAAATTATTATTGTCATAATTTGTGAAAAAAACAAACAATCAAACAAAACCATGGCTTCTTTTTCCCAGCAGGCTTTTTTATGTGCAAATTGGGATATAGTTTTATGATTGAGTAAAAAATAAATAAATAACTAAGTTCAAACAGAAAAGACCTTGGTGTGTTAAAGTCTCGTTCCTTTCACCACAAGATGGTGGAGGCTGTTATCTTATTGTTGGACAAGTACTAGGATTCTGCTTACATCCCCCAGAGATGCTGACATTATGATTATGAATACTTTACACAATTATAAAGACTACAGCTATTCTTCAGCCTTACATAGATAATACTTTTATATAAAAAAGTCTAGAACCAATCAGAATGTTTTAATAATCTCTGCTTGTACATTCAAGCTAATTAGTGTCATTTTCAACACATCATCAAGCCTTGAAAGGAGTTTGCTTGAATCCAGAAAGGAAACTGAACTTGTAGTAGGGCTATACATGCAATTTCTGTAAAAATGAAATGTACATGTTCACTTGCAATGGGATGTTTGTCATGAAATAATATAAATACTACACTCTTTATTTGTACACAGTTTCATGCTTAAATGAAAAATAATGATATAAAAATCCATCAATACAGATGATATTGATAAAAAATGATAGATTAGAGAGAGAAAAGAGGCTGGTTTGTTCCTCACCACAGTAAAATACTCCTCAACTGTTTGTAATTTAATAAACAGGTCATTAGGTCTACACACACCTAAATTTCCATTTCCCATCCTGCATTGTACCAGACTCCACTTCCCACAATGCACACTCACTTCCACATTCATTAGTTCATTTATTTTATTGAAGTATTTTTCATGCTATCAGTTTGTGTTTGTTTACCATGTGCTCAGGAAAATTTATCCATGTGGTGCTGAATGTAAAGCCAGAAAGCTTCAGTAAGAATCAACAATCTGTCAGTAACATTAGTGACACTGTCATGTGATGCTGGGGGGTGGAGCTTCATGAATGTTTATAATGTTAATATATCAGACTGCAGAAATTTTATTTTCATTTATAAGCTCATCCATCATGTTCACTGTTATATTCATGTGTCTGTGGCTTTCACTCGGTGAGTTAACATTGATTTTTGTAGATTCAGAAATTGTTTTTAATTAGATTTAATTAGTCTTATTAGTTATGTAGTATATCTGCGTTATTTAACACTGCAATGTGTGTACTTTCATTCGTTTGTGTTAAAGCTTGACACAGGAAACCTGCTCTCCACATAGCAATATCTCTACAGATGGTATAACCACTACAGAACAATTCTGGGGGTTTTTTAGCAGTGACTATAACTGCCTTATTTATTAGTGCATCATTTGTTTTCTCCTCTTGTGCACAGTATTCACAGTAAAATAAAGTCAATTCAGTTTAAGTTGAACAATGGACACTGCTACAAACAAGGAGACCACTCGCGTGCGGTGCTGCGTGTGCCGCTGTCAAACCTTTATATCCTTTTATTTAGGAATAAATATTTTACAATGATAAAATAGCATGTCTGATGCAACGGTTTGTGAAGTAACAGTGTTTTTGTTCTGTGTTGTACTGGTTACTCAGTTCACTCTCACTGATATTGTTAAGTAATAATCTGTAAAAAGTTATACTACAACTGCATCACTTCCTGGGTGTGTCCTTCTAGAGACGTGTAAAGTTCAGCACATACAGCACTATTATACAGAATCCTCACAGAGCTGTGTTCAGAAATGGATCAACTATACAACTTACTGTACATAGTGAGATACATACCACTGATTCTCACTCTAGTTACAGGTAATTTTCAATCAGTTATTAATTATTACAGTGATATTTAATCAGTTAAATAATTGCATTAATTAATAAGCATGTTTGTATTAATCTAGTAATTTCTTGATTCCTTAAGTCAATATTGGAATTACAAAAAATACTTCACTGACATGTTTCTTTATATTTTTGTCACACCAGGTAGCTTTGCAGATAAAATTTGGCCAACAGATGCAAACATTGTCAGGAAAGAAGCAGAGACTGTTATTCTGAAATGTTCATATGAGGCAAGCAGTAATGGTATTTATCTTTACTGGTACAAACAATATCCTAACAGCGCACCACAGTATTTACTGTATAAAGGAGCAAGGTCAAATGAACGTTATGGGAGCACTCCTGATGATCGTCGACTAGATTCGAAAGCAAGCAGAGACGCTACTGAACTTACTATCAGAGGTCTAAAGCTCTCAGATTCTGCACTCTATCATTGTGCTCTAAGAGTTGGAGCACAGTGATACAGAGTCACTGAAAGGCTTTACAAAAACATCAACATGGTATATTAAGTTTCTCTAACCACAGAAGATGAAACAGACTCACTTTACCAACTTATCAGTTAACCACAGACACAAACAACATTTGTGAAAACATTTGCAGCTGGAGCTAATAGCCTGAAAAGAAAATGAGGGATTAACACAACTATACTTTAATTCATAAATCTACATCTACATTCATTTATTAAATCTTTCATATGTTCATGTGTTTATTCTGCATGTTCATTTGAACAGATGTGAGTTTGATCATACAGATAAAAAAAATAATAATAAAACATTAGTGACAATATTTGATTGCACATAAGGGTAATGTCTATAATCTTAAACATAATTATTTGATGGAGGGATGATGACTCTAGCCTTTTGAGCTTGTCCTCTGTTTTCTTATTTGTACTGTCATGTAAACGTTCCAACTTAAGGTGGACTGCTGACACTAAATTTCCCCTAAGTCTGAATGAGTGTGTGAATGTGTCTGTGCATTTTGTCCTGCATTAGACTGCTGTATCATCCAGGGTGTATTCCTGCATCATCCCTAGTGTTGCTGGGAGAAGCTCCAGATTCACCTGCCCAGGACAAAGCATGAATGAATGAATGAAGGTGTGTATATATAATGTATATAGACAGTTGTGGAAGTGTGACCAGGATAAAGTAGGTACTAAAAATAAACTCTGATTGAATGACCATTCATTAGGTTGCAGCTGCAGATTATGGATCTGGGGCTTGGTTTTAGTGTAGTTTTAGCATACTAAGATTTGTTAATTGTCTAGTAGATGAGAAAGAGTTGCTGTGTGAGGTAAAGCAGAGTTGTCATGAATATGAATAAATATGATGTTTATTTCAAAAGATAAACACAAACTAACTAAACACTCAGGATAACAATGTTATTATGCCCACTTGGTTTTCTTCACTATTGCTGATATTGCTAAGTCCTTTAGTTTGCAAGTTAAAAACCAAAAGAACAAGTATTTTAATTAAGTTGCTTAATAATAAATTGTTGTAAAGGTTTCTGTTCCTCTGCAGCTCTTTTTCTCTATAGACAATATTCTGTTTGTGAGACCTGTATGATTGTAATTAACACCAGTGCAATCATAGCTAATCTTACTGAATAAAATCAGATGGAAAAATATTTGAAGTGAACTGGAACAGCGATTTAGTCCAGGAACTCTATGGAACTCTGTATGGGAAGGCTATACAAAGAAATGCAAAAAATACTAAATATATACATTATATTATATTAATTATAGATCAGAAGTTTATTTATTAATGTCATTAATAAATAAATTACCTTCAATTACCTTAAAAACCAAGTCTTTCTTATTTCTCCACAAGATGGTGTAGTGAGTTATCTTATTGTGGGTCAGGTGCTAGGACTCTGCTCACATCCTCCAAAGATGTAGACTCTGTTATAAATACTTCTTTGCAGAATAATATGAACTCTAATAAACATGCTTTATCACAACAAACAAATAAATGCCACAAGTCAAGACACTACTTATAAAATATAAAAAACTAAAATATTTACTATTTTATATTTGTATAAAATTGAATAAATACAATAATAGAATAATTTCTTTGTTTACTATGTAAACAGTTTCAGTAGAGTTTCCCAAACAAGGCAGAATGTTTCAGTAAAGATCAACAATCTGTCAGTAACACTGGAGACACTGTCATGTGATGCTGGGGGGTGGAGCTTCGTGAACATTTATCATGTTAATATTTCAGAGTACAAAAAGAGTTCAGAAGCTTTTAACTTTCATTCAGCTAAAATCATTCATCATGTTCACTGTTATATTCATGTGTCTGTGGCTTTCACTGGGTGAGTTAACATTGACCTTTTGTTAGTTTATATATTATGTGTTGTTTATTAATTGTGTGCTGTTAGAAATCATGATTTCTGTATGTAATTCTGGCTTGATTCTGGCATAAAGTTTTGAATTTTTCTTATTATTAAAATATGTGTTGATTTCGTGATTAATTAGTCCAAGGCAAAATACGAGTTTGACTTTTGCAGTTTAGGCTTTATTATGTAAAGTTTAAAAACATTATGTTCTCTTCTCTATGACAGGTGACTCCATGGCAGATTCAATAAAGCCACTTTTCCCTCATAAAGTTGTAGATGAAGGTGATGATGTTACTCTGTCCTGCAGCTACAAAGACTTCAGTGGTACTGTAGAGAATCTGCAGTGGTACAGGCAATATCCAAAATCTAAACCTGAGTTCCTTCTTTATATTTATCAAAATGGAGATCTAAGTCCCAACACTCCCCCAAGAATGTCTGTTAAAGTTCATGATGATAAACAAGTGGATCTGATCATCTCCTCTGCTGCTGTATCAGACTCTGCTCTATACTACTGTGCTTTATGATTACACTTTACACTTTATCTGTTGTAAATACAAACTGCACATACCTCTCTATGCACACTCTGACATAGCCTTATTTATTGTTGTACATATTTACATATTTATCTGCAACTGTCCTGGTAGATGCTAAACAGCATTTTGTCACTATGTACCTGTACTTTGCAATGACAATAAAGTTTTATCTATCTATCTATCTATCTATCTATCTATCTATCTATCTATCTATCTATCTATCTATCTATCTATCTATCTATCTATCTATCTATCTATCTATCTATCTATCTATCTATCTATCTATCTATCTATCTATAGATGTTAAAGGATGCCAGCCTTCTAAGGAAGTCCAGGCGGCTCTGTCCTCTCCTGCACAGAGTGTCTGTGTTGGCAGTCCAGTCCATTTTATCATCCAGCTGTACTCCAAGGTATCTGTAGGTCTTGACAAACTCCACACAGTCACCGTTGATGGTCACAGGCTCCAGTTGAGGCCTGGGCCTCCTGAAGTCCACCACCATCTCCATGGTCTATGTTGTGTTGAGGTGCAGATGGTTACAGTCACACCATGCAACGAAGTCCTGTATCAGTTTTCTGTCCTCCTCCTCCTCATAGCAAGGTTGGGGATTTTTCAGGGTGGATCTGGGGCTTGGTTCCACAAGGTTTAAAGCTGTAGTTTTTTTCATTCTAGGCTGTGCTAATGGTGTAGTAGATGAGTGAAATATTACATAGCAGTATGTAGTAAATATGAATAAATATGAGTGGGCAGAGCTACATTTGGAGACATCTGAGACAGAAAATCAAATATTATTATGGTTAATGTAACTGTGTGAAGTGAAATATTGGAGCTGAAATTAATGAATGGATATGAGATTAAAGTGCAGACTTTCAGTTTACTCTCACTTTACTAAACACACTCTAAGTGAAAACCAATGCACTAGAGATGTTAGAAGATGGTGTAGTGAGTTATCTTATTGTGGGCCAAATACTAGAACCCTGCTCACATGCCCAAATATGTAGACTTCTGTGATTATACATAATTCTTTGCAAAATAATATAGACTCTATCTGTTGTTCAATCCTACATACATAGTGCTAGACCTATATGTAGAATTTGCAGTTATTACATACAATATCATTAAAAATGTTTGACTTATATTTGTAATATATTTGTCTCCAGCAAGGACAAGCACATTACAGCTGCATTGAATAAAATGGGCTCTGGACAGATTCTCTCATCATAGGATAAGAAACTTTACCCTTTCTTTATAAACACAGTTTCATGTTTAAATGACCAATCAGCAGATATGAGATCAAGTCAACTAGTTTTACACAGCGGTTTTATTAAGCAATGAGTTAAATGACAATAAAGAATAATAGATAACAGAATGAAAAGAGCCTGGTTTGTTCCACACATAATAAAATACCTGTAATGTAATCCTATTTAATAAACATGCTTTCAAATACCTTATTGTCCAGACACCACTTATAAAATATAAACAATAATAAAATCAAATATTTACTCAATTTAATTATTAGTATTATTTTTTCTTGCTGTCAGTTTTTGTTTGTTTATTATGTAAACAATTTCAGCACAGTTTCCAAACAAGGCTTAATGTAAAGCCAGGATGTTTCACCGTCATCAACACTGGAGACACTGTCATGTGATGCTGGGGGGTGGAGCTTCCTGAACATTTATCATGGTAATATATTAGAGTACAGAAAGAGCTTTTTCATTCAGCTAAAACCAGTCATCATGTTCACTGTTATATTCATGTGTCTGTGGCTTTCACTAGGTGAGTTAACACCTTTTGTTAGTTTAGATATTATGTATTGTTTATTAATTGTCTGGTGTTATAGAAAGCATGATTTCTGTGTGTAATTCTGGCTTGATTGTGTAAAACTTTATGTTCTCTTCTCTATGACAGGTGACTCCATGACAGATTCAATAAAGCCACTTTTCACCCATGAAGTTGTAGATGAAGGTGATGATGTTACTCTGTCCTGTGAATATGAAACAAGTGATACAGGATTCTACCTGCACTGGTACAGACAATATCCAAAATCTAAACCTGAGTTCCTTCTTTATATTCACCAATATGGAGCTCTAAGTGCTAACATTCCCCCAAGAATGAATGCTACACTTAAAGATAAGAAAGTGGATCTGATCATCTCCTCTGCTGCTGTATCAGACTCTGCACTATATTACTGTGCTCTGGCGCCCACAGTGACAGGAAATCCAGCTGCACTGTACAAAAACATTGACACAGTTTTCTTTCTCTCTCAAAATGTATATTTTTAATTTAGTTTATATTACTGGTAAATGTTGTATTATTTAGAGACAGCTCCTTTCTTGATGGGATGCCAGTCTTTCACAGTGCATCATGCACACACATTCACACTCTCCTTCACTCTTAGGAGCAATTTCTAATTAAATTAGAAGTGCACTAAAGACAAGCTATGGCTCCACATATATAACATTGAACTATATATAGCATCTAGGATAATTCACTCAGACCAGTGATGAAGTAATGAGGAAATCTCCAGAACTAAGGAATGAGTTTGAGGCTTTGCAGGATATAAGAATTAGACCTCTCATGCTTTGTTGCTTCTGTTGGGATGGAGTATATCTGTGTAATTTAACACTGCAGTGTTTTGTCGATTCATTTTATATGTTGTGTGTACTTTAATCTGTTTGTGTTAAAGCATTACACAGGAAACCTGCACTTCACATAGAATTATCTCTTCAGATGGTATAACCACTACAGACCAATTCCTGGTATTTTTACACAAGTGACTAGAACTGCCTTATTTATTAGTCCATCATTTTTTTTCTCTTGTGCACAGTGTCCAGTTTGAGTTCAGTTCAATTCAATTTAGTTTTAACTCTGAACTCTGTTACAAACCCAGAGACCACAGATTATTAGGTATGCTCTTGTCATGTAATGTTTCTGAAACAACCAATACAGTTTAGTTATTGAGGTTTATCACTGTTTTCAACAACTCTTTAAAACAATAACATGCCCAAATACAAACTCAGCAACATTTCAGATAGAAATACATTGGGAATTATAAATCCATCACACTACCCAGTGCTGTAAATGCAATTTAAATATATGATCTAATATAAAATAATACAAATACAGAAGATCTGGATGACGTGGATGACCAGAAAATGAACCATGTCAAGCATGTCATATAAACATACATACATATATAAATATGTCTAGGGATGTAGTTTCTTTACAGTTTATACGATTCATTGTAACAAATGTTTATTCATCTATTCAGACAGTCATTATGCATGTACACACAACTGCATGTTACTTTGCTGCATTTAAGCTAAGACAATGTCCTGATAATATTTGACCTGATTATAATACTAGTACTCATGCTTTACTGACAACATATTTTCATCCGCTAACATTTTTAAGCTGCAGTTGCAAGACAGTAAGTAGCTGCTTATATTGTTCATGAAACAATAAAACAATTTATTGAAACAAAAGCCAACAACAGTGGTGGGTATACCACAACAAAAAATGTCAATGTCTCAATAATTTGTCATGTGCCCTTGACCATCAATTACAGCTTGACAACGACGTCTCATGCTGTTCACGAGTCGACTTCTTGTCTGCTGAGGCATGGCATTCCACTCTTCTTGAAGGGCGGCCCTCAGGTCATTGAGGTTCTGGGGTGCAGGGTTACGAGCCTCTACATGGTGACTCAGCTGATCCCATAGGTTTTCTATGGTCTGGAGAAAGTGCAGGCCACTCCATTTGAGGAACCCGAGCCTCCAGCAGTAGTTTCCTAATGATGCGACCTCGATGAGCTGGAGCATTGTCATCCGTGAAGATGAAATTAGGCCTGTGTTGTTCATGCAGGGGCACAATGACTGAATTAATGATGTTATTCATTTAGTATTGGCTTGTCACTGTACCATTCACAAGATGTAGGGCAGTTCTGTATTGAGTAGACACACCTGCCCAGACTGTAACACCACCACAACAGTGGCTGATGCATAGCGCTCTCCTTGAAGTATCCAACATCATTGGCAGCCATCATTTCTGCTCAACGTGAATCGACTTTCATCAGAGAACAGCACTGAGGCCCACTGGTACCTCGTCCAGCATAAATGCTTCCTGGCCCATGAAAGACGATGACGCCTGTGCCTGGTGGTGTGGTCAGGTACCCTTGCAGGTCGTCTAGCACGCAGACCACGCTGATGTAAACGGTTTTGAATGGTCTGATGCGACACATGGGTGTCTCTCACCTCCCTTAAATGTGCCTGGAGTTGAGTGGCATTCATCATCTGGTTCTGCAGGGCACTGTTCACAATGAAGCGGTCATCAACGTGGGATGTGGCCAAAGGAGGTCCACTTCTATGCCTTTCTGTGACTCTTCCAGTCTCTCTGTATCTCTGTCGCAACCTGCTGATGACACTCTGTGACACTCTAAGCTCAGTGGCCACTTCCCTCTGAGAACATCCTGTTTGAAGCCTCGCAATGGCGAGGTACTGTTGATCAATTGTTAGGTATGGTCTTGGTCTCATGATGTCAAAATGTGAACAGCATGATGAAGAGGACTGTTTAAATACCAATTCTAATTGAACCAGAAAATTTATTGGTCGATTCATGGATCAAACACCAGTTGTGAATTTTGCCATTAAGCACCTTGTTAGAGAACAGCAAGTTATGCAAAAAGTACTGAAACACTGAACAGTTGGACATGTGCATTCAAAACTGTAGAGAAGGTCAAATTAAGTTCACCTGTAAAGGTTATAGTGCATTTTAGGTGCATCCTGAAATTTCACCCGGAAACTGTATATCCTTAATTTTTTGTGAGTAGTGTATATGAGCCCTTGTGTGCCTGCCTTTGCCAGTCATTGTTTGTTTGTTTGTTTTATCATGTTTCCACGTTTGCTGGTCCGTATGATGGACCGTTCATGGTTTGTTTAGTTTTGTTTTCTGTTTTGTTTAGTCCTGTCTCCCCCCTGTGAATTAAGCAGCGCTTTGTTTAATCCTGCACATGGGTCTGCTTTTCATGGTGTGCGGGGGCATGTGGTGTCCACAGAGATCCAGGTTCGAGCCCTGTTGGTAGGCGGGGCACACGGATGTTACAGGTAGGTCATTTATATTATTCATTATATTTTTATATTAAATAAAATGTTTCTTTGCAACAGTGAATGTAGATATATATCTGTCATTTATATAAGAGAGTTCTGTGCTGACAAAACAATGTTACTTATCCACCCTGTTATACCAGCTATTATTAATATCAATAAATCTATATTAACATGACGTACTAATTTCTATTTGAATGTTTTGAAGTGATTCATATTGTATGTGTATATTCATGTGTAAACAAGATTCAGACAAATTCATCTAAAATGCATTTAAATACAAATAGTTTAATAAGAGAAGCTCTGAAGAAGTATACTACAGAATACATGAGCAAAGAATTGTGTTTAATAGAGAAAATATATTCAGTCATAGCTTTATTAACTGCTGTTTATATTCTTATTGTATTATCTGACTGCAAATGAAAGACAAAAGAACAATAATTCCCGACTGTGGTTATTCAGTTATAGTGGAATAATGTTGTATTGTGTTGGAGACAGTTCACTGATACTGTGTGAAGTGGTGATCTGTATACAGTTACAGCACAACAGTGTCACTTCCTGGGTGTGGCCTTCTAGAGACGTGTAAAGTTCAGCACATACAGCACTATTATACAGAATCCTCACAGAGCTGTGTTCAGAAATGGATCAACTATACAACTTACTGTACATAGTGAGATACATACCACTGATTCTCACTCTAGTTACAGGTAATTTTCATCAGTTCATCAATTAATTAATGGAATCAACTAATATTCATAGAATTAATTCATTTATTTTTAATGTCAGTGTTTTTGGTGTTACACAAAAAACATTTTTAGAATTTTTCGATATTTGTATTATATCTTTATTAATCATTTTTCAATACAACAGGCAGTTTTGCTGATAAAATTTGGCCGAAGGACAAAGATGTCAACATTGTGGGGAAGGAAACAGACCCTGTTACTCTGAGATGTTCATATGAATCAAGCAGTGATAGCATTCGGCTTTACTGGTACAGACAATATCCTAACAGCGCACCACAGTTTTTACTGTATAAAGGTGCAAAGTCAGCAAGTTCAGTTCAGTACAACCCCTCTGGCTCTCGATTCAATACAGAAACATCCCCAGACTCTACTGAACTCACTATCAAACATCTGCAGATCTCAGATTCTGCACTCTATCACTGTGCTCTTAGAGTAGTAGCACAGTGATACAGAGTCACTGAGAGACTGTACAAAAACCTATGAAATAATTCATTTGAAGTTCAACGTTTAATATCAAAGATACTTCCTTTAGCAACTTATCAGTTAACCACAGACACAAAAGACATTTGTGGTAACATATGCAGCTGAAGAAAGAGAATAAAATAAAGAGACACTGTGTCACTTGTTGCTGGTGTGTACTGTTTAAAATTTAATTCATTGTACTTTGCTGCAGTTTTTCCCCATGATTAATTCGAATGAATTTTCATTCATGTATATGTACAAACACAAATTAGGATTTGTCATGTATTCTAAGAGGCACAATATTGTACAACTTGTTTGGGGATTCACAACATTCAGAAGTGTCTAATTTAAGAGGTGTAGTATAATCTAGGAAGGAGAATAATATTTTCAAAGGTTTCCCAAAGTAACATTGTCAACCTTGCAGAAAATATCCCAATGGCATTTTCCCCATTGTTCTCTTAAAGGTTTTGTGCAGGACAGGGGAGTCAGGGAATCAAACCTGAGGTAAATTTTATGCAATGTGCTTGATGATGATGATACTTATGTATTTTGATTTAAAAAAAGCACTTGTCTGGTGCCTCCATTGTCTTGGACTTCCAAATGTCATCAAAATGCAGACAAAAGCCATAAATATCATTAAAATAAGTTCAGGTGCTCTAACTGGCAGACTGTTACAGATTTGCAGTTGCAGGTCACCATGTCAACATGACAGATGAAGAATATCAATATTGTATTTATACTACACACTTATACTGATCAATGTGTACTGTATCAGTGGCCGAGCAGAAGATACTGAATCAGAAGCAGTAGGTACTGATAAAGTCATTGAAAAGTAAGGAACAGGTGTGCAGCAGTGGGGCGGTAGGGTGCATACAACATTAACAAAAACACATGGGAACATAATTAAACCCTGCCAGACCGCCCTCTGGTGTCCTGACAGGGAAATGTCCAGCAGTCCATGACAGTAAATGCAGTCAGTCTGCCTAAAGATGTCTAAAAACTGGTTAGTTATGCTGCATTTCTCATTCTATAAATGTCACACTTTGATCAGTTTAATTATGTCTGTGATGGACCTGTACTGCCAGAGAGAAGAGCTTACACACTCTGTACAGATGGCAGTAGATAAAGTTTTAAAATGTTTTACTGACCTAAACAGAAGATGGGAAATTTTGCCAACAGAACATAATTCCCAGGCTGTAACACAAACATGTTAATATGACTAATTACAATATGTATTTACATGTGTATCATTACATAACTGAATGAACACAATGGATTCATTCACTAATCGTCCTAATCAGGGTCACGGTGGCTCCAGAATCTATCATGGACACACTAGGCATAAGGAGGGAATACACCAGTGGAGGGTCATACGTGCCAGCAAGGCCTTCTCTGCTGGCCTAAACAGCAGTGATCTGAATCACTGACTTGCATTTTAATATATTTAATATATTTTTCCATGAATGTGTATTAAATTATTCACAGTTGTCTATTCTCTAAACTTCATAGCTTTTCTCTTGGTTGCACTGCTTCCAGTAGTGTATATGTATGATAAGAGTATTTATCCAATCATATTTCAGCCAGTGGCTGACATCATGTGTTGCCAGGGTGAAAGAAATCTGCCTTAAGGCCTTCAGAATAAATAGTGCAGGCGCACGTAGCTTAAAATAAATGGCAATGAAATGGTTAAATTAACCAATCAGATTTAGAGTTGGTGTCACTGGGGCCATCTAGCAGGCATACGATTACGTCAGCAATTTCCCGTCCTTTGATTGGATAATCAGAGGCAGCGAACCGCACAAACTAAATAATATATACATGTATTAACTCACAATGGCTGACAGAAGAAGAAATTGATTTGGTCGCAGACATCCTTACAAATTCATTTTCATGGCGGACTGTAATAAAATGGACTATTCCTTGTAAGGTGTGAAATACTGTAGACTAATTTCTTTTTTACTTTGCTATTTAACGGTTGATTAGTATCTATTGCCGTGGCGTCATAATGATGGTATAGAGGAGGATTAATTCAGGACACCAGTGAAGGCCTAGGTGTGAAATTCACAGCCCACCACTGGAATACACCATATCACAGGTGTGGAAAAAGTACTGAGAATGTACATGTACATGAAGCTTTGCACATTGTCACTATTTGTGTAAGTATTTTTATTTCTACTGAAACCAGTGCTACTTAATGAAAAGAAATCAATTTGTATTTAGTTAATGTTGACTATTTTCATGAAATGAACCAAGTTCCTGCCACTTAATATTGGCTTCCTTTCATTCCTTTCTGTTCTTTGGGCACATCCCCAAGAACACTGCTTGTTGATGTCTCCTTTCCAACAGAATGGAGTTAGTGAAATTATTACAATAGTCGTCAACTGAAAAGTTTAGCATGAGCCCATAGAACAGGAAGATGTACATTTGCAGGGTACAATGAAATTGCATCAGTGCACAAGTTCCCTGTCCAGGGCAATCTGGCTCATTGGTCTAAATTCATGATTCTCGCTTTGGGTGTGAGAGATCCCAGATGAGCCCTTCCTATATTGTTAACATGTTACATGGAATAGACTGAGTGGGACAAAACTAATGGAAACTTGGAGTGCCGGCTGCTTGGTTCTCATTTGGAAGCTTGTTTATTGAGAGGTCCAAGGAGGTGCAAATCCCATGGTGTATTTCACCAAATAACCTCTGAAAATCAAAGCTCCAACCTTGAGCCTATCCCAGGAATGCTGGGAGTAGGGTGGGTCCTTGGATTGAAGCCTCTTACAGGACACCATGCTAAAACACTCATTCACACCTAGGGACAATCTAGATAAATCAGCTATTGGCATGTCTTGTGGCCATGGAGAGAGCATCCAAAACTACACATAGTGAGTAATCTGTGGCTCAGAAACAAAGCAGGGATGCTGAAGCTATGTCAAGGTGCTACTTATCTACTTGACTAACTAGCTGCTGTAGCTCACTAGTGTGTGTATTATTTTACGCAAATTTTAACAAAATATAGATGATTCAGAACTTAGCCAACTGCTTGCTATCAGATTGTAGACGTAATCTGGTGACTTCACACGACTTCATGTCACAGCTAAACAACACAGCAGGACCTTCATCAAATTGAACAAAAGAGACATGCTTTTACTTGGACCAAAGTCTGCAGTGAATTGTCATATTGCATGCCTCTAAAATGTGCACATAATAAAAAATACCAGCATAAATGTATGCCAAAAATGATTCACTGTAAAAAAAAAATGATTAGAATGTGTAGCAGGTAAGCAAAGGTTCACTAGTGATAGAGATTAAGGAGCACATTAATGCTAGTCTGTTTATGACAGAGGATGTAAGACTTGTTCAAATTTAGATGGTGTTCATACCTTCAGAAACAAATGGGACTCATTTTGTCAAGTATTTGTTTACACCAGCATAGTGAATCATTTTATATGGGTGTGTTAGGGAGGCTCATTCAGGGTAGATACTGACGTCTGGCTTTAGACACAAACAGATAACTATGGCATTAACGACACTGTGTAGCATGTAGCATTACAGAATATATAAAATTAATCTGAATATATGATTGAATGCAGTTACTATACTACAGAAACAATATGGAAACAATTAATAAAGAGGTTCTCATTCTAGTGAACTGCTTAATATTATCACTAAATCTATCAAAATTTAGCCTTAACAGACTTAAACAAGCAATAAAATATATTATGAACATTCACTGCTTGTTGTTTAAACAATGGATTTAGCATATATAATGCCAGAACTGACAAAATATTATTACTAAGTACAAGTGGGTGGAGCTAGATGTGGTAAGATACAGTTTAGAAAGTTTCACAGAGATCCTGCCATTTATACCTACTGCAAGAGAGACACAACAGTCATGTTACTCTTCTTTATTTTCATAGTTGTTAAAAACATCGGTAAGTAATTTATATTATACACAAACTTTAGATGAACGCTGGGAATGAGCTGATACCTAAACATGATTAATTAACTTACACAATGAAAGTAGAAATGTTTATGTTGTTGTAATGTTTTACAGCAGGTGCTGTTGACAGCAGCATTACACCAGAACAAACCATCATATCTTCAAGTGAAGGCAGCAACATCACACTGACCTGCACATATGATGATTCAGCTTTATCTCTCCACTGGTATCGACAAAAACCTCAATCAGAACCAGAGTTTCTGCTGCTAATTCCTAAATCCTCAGATAGTGTCACTAAAGCTGAACATGACCCACGACTATCCACCAAAGTTCATAAAACGAACAAGAAAGTAGATCTGGAGATCTTTCCTGCTGCAGTATCAGACTCTGCACTGTACTACTGCACCATGGAGCCCACAGTGACACAAAACTCAAACACACTGTACAAAAAGTCAAGCTGCATGTTTTTCTCAGCAGGGGGAGATGTATACCTGTTTCATTTAAGATTTCTTTCTTAATTCTCACACTCTGATGTTGATTTGCTTTGAATTTCAACAATGATCCTCTTACATATGTTGGTAATGCTTATTGGTTGAACAATCAGAGAAGAAATCCTTTAAAAATAAATGTTAATCTTTAATCAAAAAAATACATTTGTTATTCCCCTGATGTAATAAAAATGTAACACAAAGTTCAATAACAATATGTATTTAAATAATTTAGGATGCTGATTTTTCATTTAACACTGAACTAAATACTTCACTCTTCATTATTTGGCAGATTATAAAATAGCACTTGAAATCACAAGTTGTGGTTGAAATGGAAATGGTTGCTCCACTCCAGACTCTCACTGTGCTGCCACATGTTCACTCAGTCTCCACAGCACTAAGTGCAGTTCTCATAGCCAGTGGTGGCAGCTTTTAGCCCACTGACTTTAGCTAGCTTAGTACATGACAGTGTAAAGTTCACATGTTAGAAATACCACAAAATGATATACTATTACAGGAATAATAAATGCTAATTCTTTGATGAACAGTTATTTCTTTGTTTATTGTGCTTGAGATCTGATGTGTTTAACATATGTTTCTGTGCAGGTTTACTTTGGTCTTGAGTCTTGAATAATAAGAATGTCCACTAGTTTGATTTCCCAGTGTGCTTTTGACATTGATTGAATACTTCAGCACTTAATTGCTGTGGGATTTGGGAATATGTCTGTTACCCTCTGAGACCCTGCATCTGTGGAACCTGTAAAAGAAAGCAAGATTTTTTAGTAAACTTCTAAGTGAGATTTTTGTTTCAGGTCCCAAGTCACAGATGATCCTAATTATATTTGATAATAAATCTGTACTACTGTTAATAATTAGGGGTGAATCAATACTAATCTGTGAACTGCAAAGTGTTTTTGATGATGCGTTTTCACAGTGGCTTTATTAAGCTGATGGCTTTATCAATTATATTACAATCAAATGGGTCATGACAAAGTAAAATAGACAAAGACAGAAAAGAGGCTGGTTCGTTCATCACCTCAGTGAAATACCCTCCAAACTGTCCTATTTATGATCGCAACAAACAAATAAGCACACAAACAATGCCCTAATGTGTGTATATTATTTTTTTCAACCACAATATATAGTAATTTAGTGATGATTTTATGTTTATAGAATAGATTGATTGTTTTCATTATTAAAAATGATATGCTGTCAGTATTTGTTTACTATGTGCTTAGGACAGGTTCCTCATTCAAGGTTGACTAGAACTCATTCATTAGTGCACTGATTTTTTCTACTGTTTTGTCATAGAATCATTTCATAAAAGTATTTTGGTTTCAAATATTATCTTGTGATTAATAATCAAGTATTTAAGTAAATTTAAGGTCATATTCTGTGTTTACTCCCCTGATAGGACAGGATGTAGGACTTTCTTTATGACCAGTTCAGTAGAGTTGAGTTTTATGACTGCTTTCAACATCCTTGTGGGAAAAAAAAAACACAAAAAGAGAAATATATGGGGGTTATGAAGACATCACAACAAAATATTCTTATTTTATTAATGAGAGAGAGAGAGGGAGAGAGAGAGAGAGAGAGAGAGAGAGAGAGAGATCCAAACTCATAATGTCAAAATATTGAGTATAGAACAGTTATCATGAATATGCATAAATACAAGTAGGTGGAGCTAGAGGTGGAGATGTACATCAAATAGTAACACTGACATTCATTTCTAAAGCTAGAGGTTTGAACTAAACACTCAGGAAAACAATGTTGTTCCTCTTCGTGGTGTTTTTCACTCTTGCTGATGTTGGTAAGTCATATACACTGCACACAAAATATTATTTTTTCTAATTAAGAAGACACAATTTTCCATGTGAAATGTGTCATTTATGATTAAAATATAACAATATTGTTGTAATGTTTTTATAGCAGAGGCTGCTGACAATAACATTAAACCAGATCAAACCAATGTATTTTCAATGGAAGGCAGCAACATCTCACTGTCCTGCACATATACTGGACGAGTTGACAGTCTCCACTGGTATCGACAAAAACCTGGATCAAGACCTGAGTTTCTGCTGCTAACTGATGAAAGTGGTAGTTATGTCAATGAGGCTCAACCACCTCATCCAGGATTGTCCATAAAACCAGATAAAACGAGTAAGAAAGTGGATCTGATCATCTCCTCTGCTGCTGTATCAGACTCTGCTCTATACTACTGTGCTCTGCAGCCCACAGTGACAGGAAATCCAGCTGCACTGTACAAAAACTTTCACACTGTTTTGTTATATATAAAGAAGTTTTGCCAATGATTTAGAGAAAGTTACATGCCCTTTTGGGGGATTCTCTGTTTCTCTCTACTGATCAGGGTCATGGTTGATACGGAGTCTGTCCCACACATGAGGTAGGAAACACCCTGAATGGGATGTCAGTCCTTTGCAGAGCTCCATACACAAACCCTTTCACATACTTATTTACACATAGTGAATTTATTAGTAAATTTACTACTCTCATGTTTTTTGGAGGTGATGCAAAACTGCACACAAACTGACAGTAACCTGAACACATCATCAAACTGGGGATCCTGAAGCTGTGATGCAGCAACACTACCTGCTGTGTCACTGTGCTATCACACTGTTAAAATCCTTCTGCTTAAAGTGTTTTCTTGTAGTGTGGTGTTGTGTCATTGTTATTATAAAGAACAATTACTTATTTTAAGTATTATGTATTTTGACAGCCAAACTTTAACAAGCCATAAACATATTTCACCAAGCAATGTTTAAATCTTTTATTTACTTTATAATCCTGCATAGTCTGTTGTCACTGAACCTTTCATTCTACAAAATTGTAATTGCATGTGATAAGTTTATTGGTGTAATAGGGGTGTGTTCACTACATGCTCACTCACAGATAATGTTCACACACTACACTATCTTTTACCTGCTGAAGTGTGTCTCACCCTTAACTTTTTCATGAAAAGGTGTGTGTGTGTGTGTGTGTGTGTGAAAGAGAGAGAGAGAGAGAGAGAGAGAGAGAGAAATTTTAAATTGCTAAATTATAAAACTATTTATTAGTGTGTTATGTTTTTCTCTTCAGTGAACACAAGATGGCGCAGTCACTTATCTTATTGTGGGTCTAGAACTAGAGCACCACACAACCTGCTCACATTCTCTGAGATGATGGAAGCTACTTTTCACAGTAAACAATTGTGACATAGAGTTTACTTGTTATTCTACTAAATAGTTTATTTATATTCTTCTTTATAATGGGCAGTTTAGCAGATTAAATTGGGCTGACCGATGAAGATGCCAACATTGTCAGAAAAGAAACAGACTCTGTTATTCTAAAATGTTCATATGAGTCAAGCAGTGATTACACTGAGCTTTACTCTTCTTTTCCTTTTACCAACTTAAGAGTCATGCTTTTCTCACAAGATGGAGATATTTACACTTTTACATTCACTTCATCATCATCCTTTCACATTAACCATCATTTAACCATCAAATGTAATATTTTAATGGACACAATATTAGAGGTTAACTAATGTTGTATTGTTTGTAGAATAAAGCCCAAACTGCACTTCACTAACAACTCCTCATACAGCTAGTTTGTTGTGTAACTGGTTATTATTGCATGGACCCAGTGGACACTGTGGATCAGAAACCCAGTAAACGCTCTGTTCTGGACATTCTTGTACCATTAAAGTTAGAATATTTATGATACATTTGATTTATTTGGTTTATTCTAGATGGAATCTGAAAAATACATACAAACAACATGACTATGTCAAATGGATTAGTTTTAAATGTTATGTTTGCTTACTTTAGAAACTAGTTTGGAGTTAAATGGAATATTGTTTCCAGATGTAGATGCAGACACCAATAATTTAATGTGTAATTAAATAACTTTAATTACTTTATTTACTGTAAGTAAATCCTGGATTTATCTGTAAGAATCAACAATCTGTCAGCAAAATTGGTGACGCTGTCATGTGATGCTGTGGGTGGAGCTTCATGAATCTTTATGGAATTAACATATTAGAGTACAGAAAAATATTTCCATTCAGCTAAGACCATTCATGGTAAAAAATAAAAAAAGAGGAATAACTAATAAACTAAGGTGTAGAAATAGACAAAAGATCAAAAAGAGAGCAAAAGGTAAATAAAACATCCAAAAATATCCAAACCAATTCACACAGAAAGTTGATCAGCAACAGTGGAATAGTTCTGTGTTGTATTAGTGACTCAGTTCACTGTCACTGATACTGTGAAGTGATGATCTGTGTAAAATTATGCTCCAACTGCATCACTTCCTGGGTGTGTCCTTCTAGAGACATGTAAAGTTCAGCACATACAGCACTATTATACAGAATCCTCACAGAGCTGTGTTCAGAAATGGATCAACTATACAACTTACTGTACATAGTGAGATACATACCACTGATTCTCACTCTAGTTACAGGTAATTCATTTCATCAGTTTATCAAAAGTTTTAATTCTTACAATCATATTTAATGAGTTAATTAGTTGCATTAATTAATAACGATGTTTTTTTTATTATTCATCCAGTCATTTGTTGATTTCTTAAGTCAATATTTGGTTTAAGAAAATTATTTCACTGATATATTTTTTATATATATGTATATTTTTTTACACCAGGCAGTTTTGCTGATAAAATTGGACCAAAGGATGAAGATGCCAACATTGTCAGGAAAGAAACAGAGACTGTTACTCTGAAATGTTCATATGAGACAAGCAATGATTACATTTATCTTTACTGGTACAAACAATATCCTAACAGCGCACCACAGTTTTTACTGTATAAAGGCGCAAGGTCAAGTACTGGCCAGAGCACTCCTGATGATCGTCGATTAGAGTCGAAAACCAGCAGAGACTCTACTGAACTTACTATCAGAGGTCTAAAGCTCTCAGATTCTGCACTCTATCATTGTGCTCTTAGAGTAGCAGCACAGTGATACAGAGTCACTGAAAGGCTTTACAAAAACATAACAATGGAATATCTAAATTTATAAAGCCACAGAAGCCCCTTTACCAACATATCAGTTAACCACAGACAAACAACATTTGTGGTAACACATGCAGCTGGTGGGGAAAAAATGAAAAGAGATTAAAATAACACCTACACAAGAATCATAGTATATTCACAAACATCATGCTATTTTAATGACAATAACAGAATTGTTTTATCAGATGTTACTGGGGCATAGTATGGGCAATTAAAAAATGTACATTTTCCTTTGCTTCAAACTATAGTCTTAAATACCTCATGTTAAGTGTATATTTGTTTGTTTGCTGCATGTTTACTACTATATTATGTCTACTATTAGTCTAATTGTCATATTCTGTTCATCTTTATTATGGCACTATTATGTCACATGTCTATTTTGTCTATTTTACATGCTGCTGCTGTAACAAGTTCCCTTTAGGAGATTAATAAAGTGTCATATTATCATGACCTAACACTGTGCCTGACTGTGTGCCCTGACCATGTCACTGTGTCTGGAACCATCACTATACCCTGACCTGACACTGAGCCTGGATCTGTCACTGGATTTTAGACCTCTAGCTTTCTTAGGTTTTGCATGTAGAGAGTCTCAAAAACACACAAAGAATGTACTTAGATTTAATGTTTGATTGATAAATGAAAAGGTGGCTGGTTTAATGTGATGAATACTCACTGGATGTGAACATTTCCCTGCTCAGAGGTACACTCCACTGGACTGGACAAGGCTGGATTTTCAGACACTGAAACATGTAAATGACCCTGTAACTACTGTCAGGCTGTTTATAGGTAAGAAATCATGAACATATTTAATAAATGAAGTGATCAATAATCATAAACAATTGAATTTTCATTAGGTCCATTTCATTAGGTGGTCATGGGTTTGAAAGTTCAGAGGCTGGCTCAATCTGAACTTTCACACCCATGACTACTGGCATTGCTAGCACCTTCATCTACCAGTTTGACTACAGGAACACATTTCCACTGTAATTATCTATGACATTATTACAGTCTATAATGGGGGACTCTTCTAAAGTTAATTAAAATGGAAAGAAGGCTAAACTTAACCTTTAAGATTATCTCTAATGTTAGCTCACCATGTTAATTAGATGATGTTTATTCAGTTGCTTCTGCTAACATTATGAATAATAGCATATCATATTTTCTTATGCTAAAGCAGTTTTCAAGAGTAATGTCCTGTTAGCTTTTCATGCTAAGTATAACTGAAACCATTGTTTAGCTAATGTTAGCTAGTTACCATGAGGAGACAATTATACTATATATAATATAGTATAATATAGTATGATAGTATATAGTATGATAGAGTATAGTATGATATAAGATGATAATGCTGACTAGCCAGAGAAGGTTAATGTTGGTCTACCAAAACGTTAGAACTTAGAAATTTCGTAAATGTAATATTATCTTATATTCTTGTTTTCAAATGTTCTTAAAACTTTGATGCCTTTAAAGCCGTTAAAAAAATTGTGCTTTTTACAAGCAACCAAAAAGTTTCTATGTAAGACTTCCAGTTAGCATTTTCCAGTTATTTTTGCTAGCTAGCTTGTATTCCTCAAGGCATATATTACAACTGTTATTTAATATCTCATTTGTAACGGTAAACGTTATGTATTCATTTATTTCAGGATTTGTTTGTTCTCTGATATAACTGTGAGAATATAGCTTGCAAGCTAACATTAGCTACGTCTGTTTATAACAATAGCTTGCAGAATCAAATGCTGCACTCATACTATAATTTAAAATGATCAAACTTGTTACCTATACAGCCTGAATACAAGTATAGCTTTTCTATTCCAATTTCTGAGTTAATGATCATTTATTAGGACAGTAAGCAGCTGTTTATATTATTTATAAGGTATAGTTGATGTGATCATGCAATGTGTCTCATAGCAAACAAAAACCTAGTAAATCCTAGCAAACCTATTCACAAAAACCTGCATTATGACCAAAGCCTCTGATGCTAATTAATGAAGCTAGTGAACATGTAACACCAGCCATACAACATCATCCATGATTGTTCATTAAGTTTGACAAAAGTGGATCTGTTCATCTCCTCTGCAGCAGTGACAGACTCTAAACTGTACTACTCTGGTGCACACAGTGACAGGAAACCCAACTAGACTGTAGACAATGTACTACACATGATTCATTCATTCTGTGGAAATGCTTTCTTTATATTATGTTGGTAGATGCAGCTCAGGCTCTTTTGGTGAAAGCAGGAAAAAGAGCAGAGAGAGAAGAGGGACAGAGTGATAGCAAAGCTAACAGAGAAAAAGATTCTCCTTTCCATTTTCTTACTCATTAATGTGTTAGTCCTGTGCATTTTGTATAGTACATAACCAACAAAAACTACATACTTTTCTAATGAACTGATGTTAAACAAAATAGCCTCACAGCTCTACATTTATTGAGTGTATACACTGACCAGGCATAACATTATGACCATTGACATAACACTGATGATCTCTTAGTGACCTGTTAGTGGGTGGGATATATTAGGCAGCAAGTGAACATTTTGTCCTTAAAGTTGATGTGTTAGAAGCAGGAAAAATGGACATGTGTAAGGATTTGAGTGAGTTTGAGAAGGGCCAAATTTTGATGGCTAGATGACTGGACCAGAGCATCTCCAAAACTGCAGCTCTTGTGGGGTGTTTAATGACTGTTTAATGAAGTCACACAGGACATCTTTAAGCAGCAAAACATAACTATTAGATAAATACAAAATGAATTTATATGAGTTTCTGGTTGTCAGTGAAATGTGGTTATAGTGAGAATGTTCTTTTAACTGAGAAAATTGTAGGAGAAAGTTTCTGTTCCTTAACAATTTTTTTGTCTAGATGATATTCTGTTTGTGTCTCCAATCCACTTACTGTCATGTTTTTAGAAGGTGATAGGAAACTGGATAACCTGGAGAAAACACACACAGGACTCAGGAAACTAACTTGTGCTAGTGGCTCCTTTCTTCACAAGAAGGCAAAGTCAGTTAGTTTATCATGGGCTAAGTACAATATTAGTACTAGTTCCTACTCACATACCCCAGAGATGTAGATTTATTTGATTATGAATAACACAATGATATAGGCTATACCCTTTCTTCAATCATACACACATAGTACTTTCAGATATCATGCATTGCATAAAAATAGATTGTATATGATTTGCAATTTTATTGCAGTCTTAAGCAACTAAAGAAAGCTTTGTCTTCAGTTTCAGTAAACTCCACTCCTTCCAGTTTTGGCTTCAGTATTTCTTTAAATAAGTGTGACCTAATATATTTTTACTCCAGCAGGGACAAGCACATTACAGCTACAATAAATAAAAGCAACTTTGTACATGTTCTCTTGTTATGGGGGTGTTTGTCATGGGATAATGAAAATACCCAACTCTTTAACTGGTATGAGTTCCTTCATAATATTCTTCAAAGTGGAGATTTCCAACACTGACCCAAAAATGTCTGCTAAAGTTGATGATAAACAAGTGGATCTGATCATCTCCTCTGCTGCTGTATCAGACTCTGCACTATACTACTGTGCTCTGCAGCCCACAGTGACAGGAAATCCAGCTGCACAAAAACATTCACACTGTTTAACTACACTGAAGGCAAATATACTACCAGCTTCTTTAAGCTGATCCCATTAGGGTTGGTTTAGCTGATCCCAGTGGCTGGGTTCGTTCCGTACTAAGGCCGCAGTGAGAGAATGCAAGATCCTAGATGTTGGACTCTCTCTGTGTATCTTACATATCCACATCAATTAACTGATATATGCAATTGATTTGATTTTTATTTTTAATATTTGACTATATACACTTGGAGAAGTTCATTTATTTTTAATCACACTCTCTGGTGTCACCCAGATAAGGATGGGTTTCCTTTTGAGTCTTCCTCATATCGTCTAATGGACTTTTTTCTTGCCCCTGTTGCCTCAGACTTACTCATTAGGGAGTAATTGTAATTTCTATTCTGAATTTCTGTATTTCTGTAAAGCTGCTTTGAGACAATGTCTATTGTTAAAAGTGCTGTACAAATAAAAATGAAGTGAACTGAAATGAATTGAAGTGAATTTAATTACCTTTTGGGAATAGACAGAAATTTACTCATGAGAAATTTTGTTTCAATCTGGATCCAGTTTCCTATCATGATCACTATGGATATTTGAGTCATTGAGCCTATTCATGACATTTGCAGTTCCACAGCAAAATATCATAATTATTTATACATATACAAATAATATAAACACCAAACAAAGAGGTAAAGGCTAATAGCATCGTATAGATGATAAATCTTGAAATGCAACACCAGCCATATTAATGACTTTAATGAGTTTTCTGTCACTGAAACTGTGTGAAGTGATGATATGTACAAAGTTACACTACAGCATCACTTCCTGGGTGTGGCCTTCTAGAGACGTGTAAAGTTCAGCACATACAGCACTATTATACAGAATCCTCACAGAGCTGTGTTCAGAAATGGATCAACTATACAACTTACTGTACATAGTGAGATACATACCACTGATTCTCACTCTAGTTACAGGTCATTTATTTCATCACTTAATTGTATTAAGTAATATTTATGTTTTTAGAGTATATAGTAATTTTCTAATTTTCTGGTCAATATCTGGTTTTTAAAATGCCTTACAGTTTTTTTCTTAATGTTCTTTACAACAGGTAGTTTTGCAGATAAAATTTGGCCAAAAAATGAAGATACCATCATTAGGAAGGAAACAGAGACTGTTACTCTGAAATGTTCATATGAGTCAAGCAGTGAAAATATTCGGCTTTACTGGTACAAACAATAACCTAACAGCGCACCACAGAGTGCTTATGGGAGCACTCCTGATAATCATCGAAAACAAGCAGAGACTCTACTGAACTTACTATCAGAGGACTAAAGCTCTCAGATTCTGCACTCTATCATTGTGCTCTAAGAGTTGGAGCACAGTGATACAGAGTCACTGAAAGACTTTACAAAAACGTATAAACCAGTATAAATGAAGATTCTAAAACCACATCAAAGATCCTTCCTTTACCAACCTGTTATCAGATAACCACAGACACAAACAATGTTTGTAGTAATTCTGTGGAATAAACGAATAAATAAAAAAGGAAGTAAGCAAGCAAACTAATAAATAAAAGTAAAATGTGTTTAAAAACCACATAAGCCGCACATTCATCACATTAAAGTCACAAATCTACATTGTTATGAACAAACAGTATTTTATAGACACGGATCCATTGTTTTGGATGTTTGGGTGCATATGACATGAAATTAAGTTTATTGATCTTTTCTTGCCAGTTTTGTCCATGATTCACTGTAATTAATAGTCATTTGAAATCATCAAACAAACAAACAAACAAACAAATAAATAAAATGGTAGATTCATTTATTCATTCAGTTTTGTGTGTTTTATGTTTGTACAGATCACTGTTACTTTGTTGGATGTGAGCTAGAGCAATGACCTTTTACAAACCCCTCAGAACAGATGTGAACCAGATGTGAACCTCAGAACCAGTGCTAGTCTATAGCATTAATGATGAAAAGAAACTTGTAATCAGTTATTTGTTAGCTGAATTTGTACATATTGTAAGACTTTTTCAAATTTAGATGGTGTTCATACCTTCTGAGACAAATGGGACTCATTTAGTCAAGTATTTGTTTACTCCAGCATAGTGAAACATTTTATTTAGGGAGTGCTTTATCAAGGGGAGGCTCATAGCATTAATTACATTGTGTAGCATGTAGCACTACAGAATAACTTAAATTAATTTAAATATATGGTTGAATGCAGTTATTAAATACAGACACAATATGAGATTAATAAAGGGTGTCTTATTCTAGTGAACTGCTTAAAATTATCATTAAATTTAGCAAAAATCAGCCTTAACAGATTTAAACATGACGTAAAATATATTATGAACATTCATTGCTTGTTTCAGTCAATTAACTTAAACAATGGATTTATTACATATGATACCAGAACTGACATGACTATGAGTAAAAGTGGGTGGAGCTAGATGTGGTAAGATACAGTTTAGAAAGTTTCACAGAGATCCTGCCATTTATACCTACTGCAAGAGAGACACAACAGTCATGTTACTCTTCTTTATTTTCATAGTTGTTAAAAACATTGGTAAGTCATTTATATTATACACAAACTTTAGGTGAATGCTGGAAATGAGCTGATACCTAAACATGATTAATTAACTTACACAATGAAAGTAGAAATGTTTATGTTGTTGTAATGTTTTATAGCAGGTGCTGTTGACAGCAGCATTACACCAGAACAAACCATCATATCTTCAAGTGAAGGCAGCAACATCACACTGACCTGCACATATGATGACTCAGCTAACTATCTCCACTGGTATCGACAAAAACCTCAATCAGGACCCGAATATCTCCTGCAGATTCATAAATCCACAGATAGTGTCACTAAATCTGAACATGACCCACGACTATCCACCAAAGTTCGTAAAAAGGACAAGAAAGTAGATCTGGAGATCTTTCCTGCTGCAGTATCAGACTCTGCACTGTACTACTGCACCATGGAGCCCACAGTGACACAAAACTCAAACAGACTGTACAAAAAGTCAAGCTGCATTTGTTTTTTTTCTCAGCAGGGGGAGATGTTTACCTGTTTCATTCAAATACACTTTTCTTTCTTAATTCTCAGACTTTGACGTTCATTTGCTTGAATATCAACAATGATCGTCTTGGATATGTTGCTAATGATTATTGGTTGAATAACCAGAGAAGAATAGATCCGTTAAAAATAAATGTTAATATTTAATAAAAAAGATATTTTTGCTAATGCTCATGGTGTTATTTTGTTATTCTCCTGATGTAATAAAATATAACACAAGGTTTACTAACAATATGTATTTAAGTATTTTAAGGTGCTGATTTTTAATGTAACACTAGTGAACTGAAGACTTCACTCTTCATTATTTGGCAGATTATAAAATAGCACTTGAAATCACAAGTTGTGGTTGAAATGGAAATGGTTGCTCCACTCCAGACTCTCACTGTGCTGCCACATGTTCACTCAGTCTCCACAGCACTAAGTGCAGTTCTCATAGCCAGTGGTGGCAGCTTTATTAATATTAATTCTAAACTATGAATTCTTTGATGAACAGTTATTTCTGTGTTTATTGTGCTTGAGATCTGACGTGTTCAACATATGTTTCTGTGCAGGTTTACTTTGGTCTTGAGTCTTGAATAATAAGAATGTCCACTAGTTTGATTTCCCAGTGTGCTTTTGACATTGATTGAAATACTTCAGCACTTAATTGTTGTGGGTTTTGGGAATATGTCTGTTACCCTCTGAGACCCTGCATCTGCAGAACTTGTAAAAAAAAAAACCTGTCTGTTTAGGAAACTCAGTCAGATTTTTGTTTCAGGCCCCAAGTCACAGATGATCCTAATTATATTTGATAATAAATCTGTACTACTGTTAATAATTAGGGGTGAATCAATACTTTTCTGTGAACTGCAAAGTGCAGCTGCTGTGCCTGGATCCATCAGCTAAACTAATTTTTTCACAGTGGCTTTATTAAGCAGATGTCTATATCAATTACATTAAAATCAAAGTCAGATCAGAGTCAAATGACATTCTTAATGGCCAATTCAGTGGAGTTGAGTTTTATAGCTGCTTTCAAACATGAAAATGACAAATTCAGCAGTATTTAAAGAGAAATATATGGGGGTTATGAAGACATACTTTTGTGTGAATATTTCTTCTGTATTCTCAAATAAACCTTATTCTTTTAATGGTTCTAACAATAAGCCACCTTCTGCTGTACAAATGACACACAGAGGAAGGTAAATACACAAAACAGATTTCTACACACAAAACCAATAAATACCACTGCTAAGTAGATTTAATCCAGTAAAACTGTCTTAGATAGAATTTCACAGAACAATTAGGCAATAGAACAATCTGTAAAATTACAAATGGAAAGTAGCACTATGCAAAAGACACTGTGAGAACCGTGTGACCCAGTGATGGGTTTAGTTTACACACCAACAAAACCAGTGTCACACAGTGCAGTCACAAACACCAACTACTAAAGAAAGGACTTTACTGAATGTCCATCTCATTTTATTAATGAGAGAGAGATAGGGAGAGAGAGGGAGAGAGAGAGAGAGAGAGAGAGAGAGAGAGAGAGAGAGAGAGAGAGAGATCCAAAAACAAGTGATGTAACTAACAATGTCAAAATATCACAGGAAAATTGAATAAATGGTATGAGTGAATCCATGGCTTAGGACCTTAATACAAAAACATTTGTACAGATTTATATGAACAGTATACAGTATAGAACAGTTATCATGAATATGCATAAATACAAGTAGGTGGAGCTAGAGGTGGAGATGTACATCAAATAGTAACACTGACATTCATTTCTAAAGCTAGAGGTTTGAACTAAACACTCAGGAAAACAATGTTGTTCCTCTTCGTGGTGTTTTTCACTCTTGCTGATGTTGGTAAGTCATATACACTGCACACAAAATATTATTTTTTTTAAATAAGAAGACACAATTTTCCATGTGAAATGTGTCATTTATGATTAAAATATCACAATATTGTTGTAATGTTTTTATAGCAGAGGCTGCTGACAATAACATTAAACCAGAACAAACCAATGTATTTTCAATGGAAGGCAGCAACATCTCACTGTCCTGCACATATACTGGATCAGATGACAGTCTCCACTGGTATCGACAAAAACCTGGATCAAGACCCAAGTTTCTGCTGCTGATTGATGAAAGAAGTGAATATGTCACTGAGGCTCAACCACCTCATCCACGATTGTCCATAAAACTTAACAAAGAGCAAGATAAAACGAGTAAGAAAGTGGATCTGATCATCTCCTCTGCTGCTGTATCAGACTCTGCTCTATACTACTGTGCTCTGGAGCCCACAGTGACAGGAAATCCAGCTGCACTGTACAAAAACTCTGACACAGTTTTGTTATACTGAAAGAAGTTCTCCCAATGCTTTAGAGAAAGTTACATGTCCTTTTGGGGGATTCTGTCATGGTCATGGTTGATATGGTATGAACTTTGTTCACATGAGGTAGGAAAACACCCTTTGGAGAGCTCCATATACAAACCATATACTTACCCTTTCACACAATCATTCACACAAAAGCATTATTTCTCTTAGAAAAATGTCCTACTGTCATGTTTTTTGGAGATGATGTAAAACTGCACACAAACTGACAGTAACCTGAACTCCTGCTTTCAGTATGTGTTTACTTAAATGTGCTCTGGACAGGTTCCCCATATGAGGCTGAATGTAAAGCCAGGATGTTTCAGTAAGAATCAACAATCTGACAACAACATTGGTGACACTGTCATGTGATGCTGTGGGGTGGAGCAATTTTGAAGCTTTATGGTGTTAACATATTAGATTACAGAAAGATCTCCACTATTTTCACTGAGCTAAGACCAGTCATCATGTTCACTGTTATATTCATGTATCTGTGGCTTTCACTAGGTGAGTTAACATTGACTTTTTGTTATAACAGAAATATTAACTATATTATATTAAATATTAGTCTGTGTGGTGATGCAGTGTGAAAATGCAGAGTGTGGGTCTGACTTAAGTATTTCCTGTTGATTATTTAAAGATTAAATGCTTTATGTTCTCTTCTCTATGACAGGTGACTCCATGGCAGATTCAATAGAACCACGTTTCACTCACAAAGCTGTAGATGAAGGTGATGATGTTACTCTGTCCTGCACACACAAACCCAGCAGAAGTTCAGCAAACAACTACCTCCACTGGTACAGACAATATTCAAAATCTAAACCTGAGTGCCTTCTGTATATTCACCAAAGAGGAACACCAATCAGTCCCAACAATCCATCAAGAATGTCTGTTAAAGTTGATGATAAACAAGTGGATCTGATCGTCTCCTCTGCTGCTGTATCAGACTCTGCTCTATACTACTGTGCTCTGAGGGCCACAGTGACAGGAAATCCAGCTGAACTGTACAAAAACACTGACACAGTTTTGTTATATTGAAAGTAGATCTACTAATAATTTTGCATTACCATGGCATTTTGAGAAATTACTCCTCTGCTGGTCTGAGGTATGGGGGTGCAAATCACCTAGGATCTTTTCTGGGCCAGAAAATCCCAAAAGCGATTCAATTTCCTGCAGAGACAGAACAACAGACATCTCCCTCAGTCTCTGAGTCCCAGAGTCTCAGAGCACAAGTACCTACAGCAGAACAAAAAAAACACTAGAAACATCAGGGTCTCTCTGACGTTTAAGATAAATATCGTATGCATTACTCATATGAGTAATGCAAACCTTTTAACCAGTAAACAAACCTTTCCTTTATTTTACACAAGCTGTTTTACTGTAAGGAACGTGACAGAATGTTAGATGTGTTATTATGAAACTGCGATGAGAAGAAGCACTTATGATGGGGCGGCGGGAGGAAATGTACAGTACATCATCTTTTTTGGAGAACAGGACATGTTTAGGCTTACATCCTGCTTCGTGTTAAGGTGTAAATTAAGTAGCCATCTAGAACACCATAAGTGAATTACAGAGATTTTTTTGTTTTCTTTACGTTTTAACAAGATGCGGTTGGCGTACAGCTGGCCTCCGTGGCTCCGATTCGGTTCCTTGAAAGATTCATTCATTTTGAATGAATCCGTAATATGACTCGGGAGAGATTCATTTTTTATTGACCGCGCATGCGCAAGATCCTACCTGGTTCTGTGCGGGGAAACTTGCTCGTCACGTGACAGCCTCATAGACTTCGGCTCTGTAGTCAGTACCGTCTTCGGGTCTGATTCGTTCGTTCGTTCATCACGTGACCACTTTTGGCTCAGTATCTGACAGTCAATATTACTAATGTAATGTTGTATGATATTTAGGAATGATCATAAAATTATCAAAACTTCCGCGGATTTCTGCAGGACTTGAAGAGCTGGACACTGGGTGAGATCGCCTGTGCTGCGGGTCTGTCAGTGTGTGTGTGTGTGTGTGTGTTTGTGTGTGTGAGTCTAAATAGTGCCCTTTGCACTTACCCATTTGTTTTGGGTTTTCTGTTTGTTAATGTATTAGTTATCACAGTATGCATTTGGGGCTGCTATTTTATTTTATTTCATTTTTAAATGGACGGGTTTTAAGCTGTAGCTGGGCTGGAAATCTTAGGTCCAATCCGGAAATTACTGGTTACTATGGTTACCGCTCCCTGCGGGGAGAAAGAGCTCCTTCTGACAACACTCAGCCCCTCACCTCAACATGGTGAATTTACAAAGATGGGTAAATTGTGTCCTTGAAGGGATGCTCTTGGATAGCAAAGATGCTCAAATAGGCTTTGGATTTCAAGGGGCGATTGATTTGTGTTAAGGTGCCCAGAGTCTGCTATGAACAAATTCCACACACTCTGCACCAACAAGGACTGTCTTCGCAATATATTGCCCTGATCATTATGTCACGTCTACCAGCAGGGACTGTTTTCATTGTAACAAATAATTCCCACACCAGTAGACCACCTAGACCAGTTGACACTCTTTTCATTGGGACCAAGCAGAGTGCATGTTATAGAATTTTATTGCGGCTCAGAAGGCCGCATGTTTAATGTTTACAACATTAAAAGTCGTCTGGAAATGACCCAGCCTACAAATGATATCATGTGTAGATAATCCCATGGCAGTAGGAAACTGCGGATTGACTTTTAATCTATGAACCCTTGGTCCAATATTAAAATGACATCCATTTAGAACACACCTGTTGTCAGTTGCTAGTGCTTACTTGTGGGGGTATAGCTCAGTGGTAGAGCATTTGACTGCAGATCAAGAGGTCCCTGGTTCAAATCCGGGTGCCCCCTGTTGGGCTTGCTTTGCATTACCTTTAACCCTTTTGAGGCCTTTTTGAAGACCTGCAGTGAATCTGGGCTCTTCTTAAATTTGTGTAAATTTCAAATCTTTACCAATGTAGTATCTAATACATTTCAACTTTACATAGAGCACAAACTGGGCTTTCATAATATGGCGGATGTAAGTATGTTAGATTCATATGTGACTTTTAAGCTTATGTCAAATTACATATACACGAAAATAGAATTTTGAACTCTAGCAGAAAAAAACAGTGAAAATTGAGAATAAACAAACCTTGCAGATTGTTTTGAACACAGGACTGAGTTCATGAAAGTCTTGGGTGTGGGCCCATAGAAAAACAGCTAAATTATAACACTCAGAAAGACCTTTTATTTGGAGTAAAGTGACTGATGTGCCTAACTTTTTTCAACAGAGCCTCTGTTTCACTGAATAATCAATGACTATTTATGAATATGTAACACCTATTGATACCTGGCTCAGGTGACACCAGGTTTCCCCAGGACTCCTATTGATGTCTCAGCTGTTTGCACCTATACATTCAGATTCCTCCTACAAAATCAGGGTACACTGAGGCCAGGTTTTGTTGAGAGAAACAAAAAATAAAGCATGGTTTCTGAAATTTTCATTGAAATGCAATTCTTTTAGATCATTTGCTAAAAGGCATATTCACAACCACATTGAAGCCATTCACAGACAACTATGTTGGTTTTTCTGGGATACTATTATATTATTTGTTTTACATTTTGTCTGCTTAGCAAAAGTTTCCACTGTTTATGACTGAAATAAAGCTGTTCATATCGTGCTATTTTTTGGGTGATCTGAGTATATGATGACTGGAATACAGCTGCTCACATCGGCGCATGCTTTCACTTTTATTTAGTGTTTATTTAGCAAGTATATATTTGTGCTATGTTGTTTTTCTGTGGTACTATTATTGATTTTACATTTCGTCTGCTTAGCAAAAGTTGACTGAAATAAAGCTGTTCGCATCTGTGCACGCTTTCTGACTTTCTGACAGCTTTATTTCAGTCATTATATACTCAGATCACAAAGAGTGGAAACTTTTGCAAAGCAGACGAAATGTAACATCATAATAAATTCATGGTAGGGGAGAGCAGGGACGGTTGCAACATGGGGCAGTTGCAACAAGGCTTATTTCTCCAATCAGGAATGAGCTAGAGTGACAATACTCATACTGCACATGCTCAGTGAGCCCCTCCCCCCATCTGCAAGAAATCAGCCATGTGTGACCATTCCTTCTAGAAAAAGCAAAATTCAAGGTAAAAAAGTATTTTTTTTTAATGCTCAGAATTTTTCTCATACTGTCTAAACTGTTTTTGTGAAGCATTATTCATTCATATAATTTAAATCAGTGTTTTCTTAGCTTCTAATAGGCATAGCTAGGAAGTGTCAAATTTGTTGTGTCTAGCTAGCATAGCAAGTTTTATCATGACTGTCAGAGTAGGGACAGTTGCAACAAGGTGTTGCAACCGTCCCAGCTTGCTGTTGCAACCAATTTCATGCAAAAGATGTGTGGAACATGGATGAAACAGGGGTAACAACTGTACAAAACCCAGAAAATATTGTTGCCAGGCGTGGCGGTAGACAGTTTGGGTCATCCATATCAGCAGAAAGAGGGACACTTGTGACCCTTGCTTGTGCAGTCAATGCACTGGGGAATATGATCCCACCTCACTTTGTATTCCCTCGTGTCCATTTCAAAGAACATTTTATCCGTGATGGCCCACCTGGGTGGATGCTGGAAGAAGACTTTATCATGTTTCTGAAGCATTTCCAACACCACACTAAGTCCTCAGTGGATGCTAAAGTCCTGCTTATACTGGACAACCACTCATCCCATTTGTCTCTGACAGGAATAAATTACTGTAGAGACAATGGAATTGTCTTGCTTTCCTTTCCACCTCACTGCTCTCACAAACTACAGCCACTGGATCGTACTGCTTATGGTCCTCTAAAATGAGCTGTGAACTCCTTCTGTGACTCATGGATGAAGAGCCACCCAGGGCTGACAATGTCAATTTATGACATTAATGGGATTGTTAGGTTGGCCCTCCCTTTGGCAGCAACACCAGCAAATGTGCAGTCAGGTTTTGGGTGCACTGGCATTTGGCCATTTAATCGGGAGGTCTTCGAAGATGTTGACTTTTCACCATCTTTGGTGACAGACCATCCTCCTCCACCCACTGCAGCTACACCAGTTCCATCTGCCCTGCCTACACCTCCTGCAGATCCTGTCTCCAGCTGCTATTGCTCAACCACTGCCACCTGCTGGAACTGCCCAAGAGACACCTTCCCGTATCGATTTCTCACATGAGACCCTATGACCTCAACCTATGACCTCTGTTATTGTATTACTCTTTGTCTTTATCAGTTTAACCAATTTAACCCTGTCTGTTCACAAATAAAGAAATTGCAGTATGATGTTATATAATGTATTTTTAATTACATTTTAATGAATGTTGCAACTGTCCCTGTGGACTGTTGCAACCGACCCCTGTTAGGGGGTCAGTTGCAAAATTTCACTTTGTCTGTTAAAGTTTATATTGTTCATATATTATTACACGTACGGATGTTACAACAATGTGGGTGAGTATCTGACAGATTTAAGTGTAATATATTAAAATTTTGGCTTTCTACTAAAAACGGTCACTGAGAAACTGAAGAAAATACAAAAAGTGTTTCAACCGTCCCCGCTCTCCCCTACTCTAGAAAAACAACATAGCACAAATACATACTCGCTATATAAACTCTGCCTTTTGCAAAGTGAAAGCATGCACCGATGTGAGCAGCTTTATTTCAGTCATAAATTCACAACCACATTCTAGATATTCACGGTCAAATAATTATTCGATGCTGGACACAAACAACGATATGGAAGATTTTTTTTTGGTTTGTTTCTTCATTCAAGCCCTTTTTTTCTGTTAGACATGGGCATGCATTAGCACATCACTCCCCCCAAACAACACAGCAATTAGCATTTACTTCCATCTGAATAGAATCGTTTACATAAATCCTGCATGTGAATGGAGCGCTAAGTGCGGGGGCGGGGCTCCGGTGAGTGTGGAGACGAGAATTTGACATACCTTTGCTTTTTATTTTTAACATTAATTTAATAACAAACATTTATTTGGCAATAACCTTTTTGGAAAGACAACCATCTACCGTTTGTGTGCATATTTTTTCTGGGTTGCTTCAATATAATTTCATTTACAAAAACACTTTCAAAGAGAAAAAAAGTGATTGGCATCGTCTTCAATGCCGTCGACCCCAGAGGGTTAAATCGCTCGACCTGTCCGTCTGACTGAGGTCAGAAAGGTGTTTTGTCAATGTCTAGCAACTCACACATGCTCTGGAAGACCTCTGATTCAAAATTGGTGCCTTGGTCACTATGGAGTGTAAGTGGTGCCCCATAATGGCAGACCCATGTGCATGTGCGACACCAAAGTGAAACATCTTCTTGCATTTGGTACCAACAATACCTGGTCCACAACCGAGACAGTGTTCGCTCCACACCGAAATGTCCACCCACTGGCTCCTCGTGCATCTGGCGCATTACATCTTCCCAGAAAACTCGCGGCAGGATTATCTGGGGATAAAACTCAGGGCCCTCATTCAGGTACAGTCTTTGCCATTGGCTTCAGTAAGCTTTTGTTGCTGGGCCATAGGGGGACACATTCTCCCAGGAAGGTCATTCATTGCCTTCCTCCATCCACCTCTTGATGGGAGTAATTTCTGGATTGGCTGTCTGAGCAGAACGCAGTTTGTCGGTAGTCCACCCAGAGAATGGAAGGGTACTGGTAGTAATGGCAGGTTGTACTACCCCCACTGGACAAGACTCCGGGGTAATGGCTGCAGGTTCATCATGTATAGGTTTGCCATCAAGGTCACACTGGACCGCTTGGTGACAGAGCTGAGGGCTACTCAAGGTGGGATTCTTAAGGTTACATGGGCAAGTTGAACAGCATGGCCTCAGAGAAAGCACATCAGCATTTTTGTGACAGTGCCCCGGGTGATGAACAACTTTGAAGTCATACTACCCAAGCTTCTCGAGCCAGAAGCCTCTCTGGCCAAATGTCCCTCTGGTTCTCTCATCCTCAGGAGCCAGTGTAAGGTACTATGGTCTGTGTGTACAGTGAAGGATCTGCCCAGCAGGTACTGATGAAAATGTGCTGTGAACTCCACCACAGCTAAAAGTTCTCTACGCGTTGTGCACTAATTCTGCTCAGTTGGCGTCAGACTCTGACTCCCATATGCTAGTACACGTTCTTCCCCTTGCTGTAATTGAGAAAGCACAGTTCTGATTCCGAAATTGCTAGCATCTGTGTCCAGAACAAGATCACCACTGTCCATAGGGTAGCCAAGGATGGGGGTGGTAGTGAGCAGCTTCTTTAACTCATCAAATGCCTGTTGGCTCTCAGGGGTCCAGTGAAATCGGGCATGTTTCCTCAACAGGTTGTGAAGTTGCTTTGCAACTGCAGCAAAATCTTTGACAAACCGCCTGTAGTAGGATGCGAGACCCACAAACTGTGGCCATTCTCGAATTTTCTGCACCTTCTCTGGGTCGGCGGCTATACCATGCTCTGAGACGACGTGGCCAAGGTAGACTACCTGGTGGCAGAAGAGACAAAATTTGGCGTGTTTCAGCTTCAGGTTCGCTTGGCACAGCCTTTTGAAGACCTGTGCCAGCCGCTGGAGCATTTCCTTTACATTCCTGCCCAGGACGATGATGTCGTCTACGTATACCAGGCAGATTTCCCACTGCATTCCAGCCAAGACACGGTCCATTAATCACTGGAACGTCGCAGGAGCATTGCAAAGGCCAAACGGCGTGATGTTCCACTCAAACAGTTCCTTCCTGCTGTAGAACGCTGCCTGTCTCACCTGTGGGGTCAACTCCACTTGCCAGTACCCGGAAGCAAGGTCCAATGTGCTAAACCATTTTGCCGTGGACAGTGTGTCTAGTGTGTCTTGGATTCTTGGGAGTGGATAGATGTCTTTTAGAGTGCGCTCGTTTAGTGCCCTGTAGTCTACACATAGTCGGTACGTTTGATCTTTCTTTCGTACCATTACAATGGGTGAAGCCCAGCGGCTATTACTTTGGGAGGCTAAACCAGCATCTAGACTCTGTTGTATCTGCTCATCTGCACTTTGCTGTTTTTCAAATGCCATTCAATGCGGTTGCTGTTTCACAAGCGAACCAGGCTGGATTTTAATGTCATGTTGGTACATGCCATCTTCAGTATATATTGCAATAAAAAGACTACTGATGGCTCAGTAACAATGAGGAAATCTCCAGAACTAAGGACTGAGTTTTAGGCTTTGCAGGATATAAGAATTAGACTCACATGCTTTGTCACTTCTGTTGTGATGGAGTATATCTGTGTAATTTAACACTGCATTGTTTTGTCGCTTCATTTTATATGCCATGTATACTTTCATTTGTTTGTATTAAAGCTTTACACAGGAAACCTGCTCTCCACATAACATTATCTCTACAGATGGTATAACCACAACAGACCAGTCACTAGAACTGCCTTATTTATCAGTGCATCATTTGTTTTCTGCTCTTGTGCACAGTGTTCAGTGGGAGAAAGTTCAATTCAATTCAGTTTTCTTTATTTAATCCCCTGATATGACAGAAAGTATATCATGTGAATTGATAGATTTTTTAAATCCAATGCAGTTTAAATGTTGAGATTTATGGCTGTTTTCAACAATTGTTTCCTGTTTGGTTTTACTTTTTTTACAGTTACTATTGAATAAATTATTGCTTTTCATTTAGAAATGTTATTGTTTTTATATAAAAAATACAAAAACAACTGTGCAGCATTTCAGATAGAAATACATTGGGAATTATAAATCCATCACACACTACTGTAAATATTAGATCTAATATAAAACAATTAATACAGAACATCTGTGTGGATGTCTAGAAAATAATGAACCATGTCAAGTGTATATACATGTATACATATGAATATATTAAGGGATGTAATTTCTTTACAGTTTATATGATTTATTGTAACAAATGTTTATTTATCTATTTAGACAGTCATTATGCATGTAAACACAACTGCATGTTACTTTGCTGCATGTGAGCTAAGGCAATGTCCTTTTACAAAACACGGAGTCATGATTGAGTATGATTGTATAAACAGATGAAATGGATGAAAAAGAAAACTCTCAGTGGAATTTGCTTTCCGTTTGTTTTATGATCATATTTGACCTGATTATAATACTAGTACTCGTGCTTTATTGACAACATATTTTCATCAGCCAACATTTTTTAGGCTGCAGTTGGAGGACACTAAGCAGCTTCTTATATTGTTTATGGGGTAGAGAGGGTTTGTATGTACTTATACATGATTATACATACATAGCTATAACTGATGTTAGTAGGTCATTTATATTATTCATTACTTTATTTTCATATTAAATAAAATGTTTCTTTGCAACAGTGAATGTAGATATAAATCTGTCATTTATATAAGAGAGCTCTGAACTGACAAAACAATGCTACTTATCCACCCTGTTATAACAGCTGTTATTAATATCAATAAGTCCATATTAACATGACATACTAATTTCCATTTGAATGTTTTTAAGTGATTCATATTGTATTTGTATATTCATATGTAAACAAGATACAGACCAATACATCTGAAATGTATTTATGTGTTTAAACAGTTCCTCAGAAGCTCTGAGGAAGCATACTACAGAATATATGAGCACAAGGAATTGTGTGTAATAGAGAAAATGTATTCAGTCATGGCTGTTGTGAACATTCACATTGTATTATCTGACTGCAAATGAGTGAGAAAAGAACAAAAATAACTGTGATTATTCAGCTATAGTGGAATAATGTTGTATTGTGTTGGTGACTCAGTTCACCAGTGTTGTGATGATCTGTATAAAGTTATGCTCCAACAGCATCACTTCCTGGGTGTGGCCTTCTAGAGACGTGTAAAGTTCAGCACATACAGCACTATTATACAGAATCCTCACAGAGCTGTGTTCAGAAATGGATCAACTATACAACTTACTGTACATAGTGAGATACATACCACTGATTCTCACTCTAGTTACAGGTAATTTTCATCAATTTACTATTGGAATTAACTAAATTCATGATCTATAGAATTAATGTAATTTAATGTTTTACATTATTTTTGGGGTATGTTGGGTATTACACAAAAATATTTTTAGAATGTTTTGATATCTGTATTATATCTTTATCAATATTCTCCTGTATAACAGGCAGTTTTGCAGATAAAATTTGGCCGAAAGATGAAGATGCCAACATTGTCATGAAGGAAACAGACACTGTTACTCTGAACTGTTCATATCAATCAAGCAGTGATGACATTTGGCTTTACTGGTACAGACAATATCCCAACAGCGCACCACAGTTTTTACTGTATAAAGGCGCGAGGTCAAGAGATGATGATGATTACAACCCCTCTGGCTCTCGATTCAATTCAGTAACATCCCCAGACTCTACTGAACTTACTATCAAAGATCTGCAGATCTCAGATTCTGCACTCTATCACTGTGCTCTTAGAGTAGTAGCACAGTGATACAGAGTCACTGAGAGACTGAACAAAAACCTATGAAATAATTCATTTGAAGTTAATATCAAAGATACTTCCTTTACCAACTTATCAGTTAACCACAGACACAAAAGACATTTGTGGTAACATATGCAGCTGAAGAAAGAGAAAATAATAAAGAGGCACTGGGTCACTTGTTGCTGGTGTGAACTGTTTTATATTCATTGTACTTTGCTGGCCAGTTTTTCCCACGATTCATTTAAATTATATATATATTATATTCATTTACATGTATAAAAACAAACTAAGATTTGTCGTCAACAATTCACATCATTCAGAAGTGTCTAAATCAAGAGGTGTAGTATAATCTAGTGAAGAAAAATATTTTCTAAGTTAAAATAACATTGTCAGTCGCTCAGTGTGATGCAGTAATTACAACTAAAACATTACATCTAATAAACCCTGGCATCACTCTGCCCCCTGGTGAGACATATTCTGATCAACAGTGTCAGCTGCAGGAAGTGTGGAGCTCCACAGGCTATGACAGTAAACTCCTTCAGCTTTATCTTTCAGCAGATTACCATCTCTATCATGCTGATCTTTAATCTTTTACTGTTAATGCTTCTTTTAGGTATGTTCATCTTAATATTAGTTTTTATGACCAAGTTGGGACATGAAGTGTGAGAAATAGCACAGGTTTATGTATATAGGAGGTAGAACAGAACATGTATGTGATGCCCCAGAGTTAACAGGAATGAGTCACAACACAGCAGTGAGTTAAGGTGATATATTGTGATGTAGTGATATGTACAGCACAGTGAACTGGGAAGACTTCAGGGTGGACCAAGACCAAAAATAACAAAACAGAAACAAACTGAGATTAGCTATCTGACCTAAACAAAAAGAAAAAAGAAAGAAATGAACATCTCCAACAAAAATGGCAGTCATAGCCCTCGTGCCAGTGAATACATACAATGTCTCAATATTTACATGTACAAAGAAAGATTATATACACAAGGCAGCAACGATTAACAAGAAGCAGATCAAACTTGTAGTCAAGGCAGGCAAAGGTCAAAATCAGAACAGTAAAACACAAGCACAACACACCAAGTGAGCATTAAAGTTGTGGTTACTGGCTTCCATCCCAGCCTTGGCAGAAGTGTTAACTGCTGGAGCTGAAGCAGTAAGGAGGGCTAGAGTACAGAGGGGACCAACCTGAAGGACTAAACACATATAAGACAGAATATACAACACAACCTCACAGGATGTAACACTTCATATTAGTTCCAAGATGTTTTCATATTTCATTTACTTATTAAAAAAATCTTTTCTCTTTTTAGCACAGGGAGCACATCAATTCAAATGACTGAGCATCTTATATGCATTTTGGTGAGAGGCTTCATGTGGATTAGAGCTGACCTATTGACCTATTTAGAAGATGGGACATTTAACCAACAGAACATAATTCCCAGGCTGTGACACAGATATGTTAATATGACGAATTACAATTTGCATTAATATGTGTATCATTACATAACTAAAGTCCACAAAGGGTTCATTCATTAATCTTCAGTAAACACCTGACCAGGATCAAGGTGACGGTGATAGGGTCACTGTCACTATATTTAGTAAAAATCAGCCTTAAAAGATGTAAACAACATTCAATAAATTCTATTTGTCATTGCTTGTTTCGATCAGTATGATACCAGAACTGACATGACTATGAGTAAAAGTGGGTGGAGCTAGATGTGGTAAGATACAGTTTAGAAAGTTTCACAGAGATCCTGCCATTTATACCTACTGCAAGAGAGACACAACAGTCATGCTACTCTTCTTTATTTTCATAGTTGTTAAAAACATTGGTAAGTCATTTATATTATACACAAACTTTAGGTGAATGCTGGAAATTTGACCTGATACCTAAACATAATTCAGCTTAAAGAAATTAACACCCTTAAGTAATGAAAGTAGAAATTTTTATGTTGTTGTAATGTTTTACAGCAGGTGCTGTTGACAGCAGCATTACACCAGACCAAACCATCATATCTTCAAGTGAAGGCAGCAACATCACACTGACCTGCACATATGATGACTCAGCTAGAAATCTCCACTGGTATCGACAAAAACCTCAATCAGAACCAGAGTTTCTGCTGCTGACTTCTAAATACTCAGATGGTGTCACTAAAGCTGCACACGACCCACGACTATCCACCAAAGTTCTTTAAACGGAGAACAAAGTAGATCTGGAGATGTTTCCTGCTGCAGTATCAGACTCTGCACTGTACTACTGCACCATGAAGCCCACAGTGACACAAAACTCAAACAGACTGTACAAAAAGTCAAGCTGCATGTTTTTCTCAGCAGGCGGAGATGTTTACCTGTTTCATTCAAATACACTTTTCTGTCTTAGTTCTGAGACTTTGATGTTAATTTGCTTTGAATATCAAAAATAATTCAAAAATAAATGTTAATCTTTAATCAAAAAGAATGATTTCTGCTGAGGTTCATGCTGTTATTCCCCTGATGTAATAATAAGAAGGTAATCCAAAGTTAAATAACAATACATATTTAAATAATTTCAGATGGTAATTTTAATGTAACACTAGTGACCTGAAGACTTCACTCTTCATTATTTAGCAGTTTATAAAACAGCACTTGATCCAGCACTGATATTAGCCAGTCAGCTTTCTCAGGCAGCTGTGTGCTCCTTCTGTCTGTTAGTGTTGGTGTTACATGTTATTTGTGATCAGACAAGAGCTGACAGCAAGCTCAATAAATCACAAGGCCTTGCTGAACAGAAAAGACTCCTCGAATAATAAAAATGTCCTCTAGTTTGATTTCCCAGTGTGCTTTTGACATTGATTGAAATACTTCAGCACTTAATTGCTGTGGGTATTGGGAATGTGTCTATTTCCCTTTGAGACCCTGCATCTGTGGAACCCTGCATCTGTGCACCTGGAAAAAGTCTCTTTAGGAATTTCTAAGTGAGATTTTTGTTTTTACCCCATGATACAGATGCTACAATGCTACTCTGTGAACAGCAAAGTGTTGTTGATGAATTTCTGTGGACGATCCGGCAAGCCTCAGGCTGTACCTGGATCCGTCAGGTAAACTAATGTTTTCATAGTGGCTTTATTAAGCAGATGGCTATATTAATTATATTAAAAAACAAATGAGTCAAATCACAAAGTAAAATAGACAATGAAAGAAAAGAGGCTGGCTATTTAATCACCTCAGTGAAATACCCTCCAAACTGTCTTATTTATGGCAGGTATATATTTAGCTATTTATAATAGCTATATATATAATAGCTATATATATAATATATATAGCTATTTATAATAGCTATATTTATATTTATTTATAATAGCTATAAATATATGTCCAATTTATAATAGGTTGATTGTTTTTATTATTAAAAATGACATGCTGTCAGTATTTGTTTACTATGAGCTTAGGACAGGTTCCTCATTCAAGGTTGACTAGAACTCATTCATTAGTGCACTGCTTTTTTCTACTGTTTTACACAGTGTTCAGTCTGGGAAAGATAAAAAAATAGATAAATAATAAATAATAAATAATAAAAATAGTAAATAAAAATTTTATTAAAGTATTTTGGTTTCACATAGTATCTTAATCTAGCCATGGGGGTCACAGTCCAGTGACTTCTGTGCCGGTCCCAAGCCCGGATAAATAGAGAGGGTTGCATCAGGAAGGACATCCGGCGTAAAACATTGCCAAATTTAACCATGCAAATCGTCAGTACTCTGAATTTCATACCGGATCGGTTGAGGCCCGGGTTAACAATGACCGCCATTGGTGCCGTTGACCTACAGGGCGCTGGTGGAAATTGGGCTACTGTTGGTCGAAGAAGTAGAGGAGGGAGGAGAGTGTGTAGACAGAGAGAGAAGAGGAAAGGTAAGAGTGTAGGACTGAGAATAGGAACTCTGAATGTTGGTACTATGACAGGGAAAGGTAGAGAGCTGGCTGATATGATGGAGAAAAGGAAGGTGGATATACTTTGTGTACAGGAGACCAGGTGGAAGGGTAGCAAGGCTCATAGTATAGGAGCAGGATTCAAGCTGTTTTATTATGGTGTGGATAGTAAGAGAAATGGGGTAGCTGTGGTCCTGAAGGAGGAGTTTGTGAGGAATGTTCTGGAGGTGAAGAGAGTGTCAGACAGGGTGATGAGTCTGAAGTTAGAGGTTGAAGGGGTGATGTTGAATGTTGTTAGTGGTTATGTCCCACAGGTAGGTTGTGAGTTAGAGGAGAAAGAGAGATTCTGGAGTGAATTAGATGAGGTGATAGAAACTCTTCCCACGGGTGAGAGAGTGGTGATAGGAGCAGATTTTAATGGACATGTTGGTGAGGGGAACACGGGTGATGAGGAGGTGATGGGCAAGTTTGCAGTTAAGGAAAGGAACCTTGAAGGACAGATGGTAGTGGACTTTGCTAAGAGGATGGACATGGCTGTGGTTGACACTTATTTTCAGAAGAAGGAGGAGCATAGAGTGACTTACAAGAGTGGAGGTAGGAGCACACAGGTACAATACATCCTATGTAGAAGAGGCAATCTGAAAGAGATTAGTGACTGTAAAGTGGTAGTGGGAGAGAGTGTAGCCAGACAGCATAGGATGGTGGTGTGTGGGATAAATTTGATGGTCTGTAAGAAGAAGTCAAAGATAGAGATAGAGAAGAAAACCAAGTGGTGGAAGCTGAAAAAGGAGGAATGTTGTGAGGAATTTAGACAGAAGATGAGGCAGGCTCTGGGTGGTCAAGTAGTGCTGCCAGATGACTGGGAAACTACAGCAGAAGTGATCAGGGAGACAGGAAGAAAGGTGCTGGGTGTGTCATCTGGAAGGAGGAAAGAAGATAAGGAGACTTGGTGGTAGAATGAGGAAGTTCAGTATTGTATTCAAAGGAAGAGGTTAGCCAAGAAGAAGTGGGACATGGACAGGACTGCAGAGAATAGACAGGAATACAAGGAGTTACAGCGCAGAGTGAAGAGGGAGGTGTCTAAGGCCAAGCAGAAGGAGTATGATGAGTTGTACACTAGGTTAGACACTAGAAACGGAGAGAAGGACTTGTACAGGTTAGCTAGGCAGAGGGATCGAGATGGGAAGGATGTGCAGCAAGTTAGAGATATTAAGGATAGAGATGGAAAGGTGCTCAAAAGTGAGAAGAATATACGGAGGAGATGGAAGGAGTACTTTGAAGAGCTGGTGAATGAGGAAAATGAGAGGGAAAAAAGAGTAGAAAAGGTGAACTCTGTGGAAGAGAAAGTAGATAAGATTAGAAAGGATGAAGTCAGGAAGGCTTTGAAGAGGATGAAAAGTGGGAAGGCAGTTGGTCCTGACGACATCCCGGTGGAGGTCTGGAAGTGTCTAGGAGAGGCAGCAGTGGAATTTTTATCTAGTTTCTTTAACAGGGTTTTAGAGAGTGAGAAGATGCCTGAGGAATGGAGAAGAGGTGTATTAGTGCTGATCTTTAAGAATAAGGGTGATGTGCAGAGTTGCAGTGACTATAGGGGGATAAAGTTGATGAGCCACACAATGAAGCTATGGGAAAGAGTAGTGGAAGCTAGGTTAAGGAAGGTAGTGGAAATTTGTGAGCAGCAGTATGGCTTCATGCCCAGAAAGAGCACAACAGATGCAATTTTTGCTCTGAGAATGTTGATGGAGAAGTATAGGGAAGGTCAGAGAGAGTTGTACTGTGTGTTTGTAGACTTGGAGAAAGCGTATGACAGGGTGCCAAGAGAAGAGCTGTGGTACTGTATGAGGAAGTCAGGAGTAGCAGAGAAGTATGTCAGAGTGGTGCAGGACATGTATGAGAGGAGCAGGACAGTGGTGAGGTGTGCTGTAGGTCAGACAGAGGAGTTCAAAGTGGGACTGCATCAGGGATCAGCTCTGAGCCCCTTCCTGTTTGCTATGGTGATGGACCAGTTGTCAGAGGAGGTCAGACAGGGGTCTCTCTGGACAATGATGTTTGCAGATGACATTGTGATCTGTAGTGAGAGCAGGGAGCAGGTGGAGGTAAACCTGGAGAGGTGGAGGTTTGCGCTGGAGAGAAGAGGAATGAAAGTCAGTCATAGCAAGACTGAGTACATGTGTGTGAATGACAGGGAGGGAAGTGGAACCGTAAGATTACAGGGTGAAGAGGTGAAGAAGGTACAGGAGTTTAAGTACTTGAGGTCAACAGTCCAGACTAATGGAGAGTGTGGGAAAGAGGTAAAGAAGCGAGTGCAGGCAGGTTGGAATGGGTGGAGAAAGGTGTTGGGAGTTCTGTGTGATAGAAAAATATCACAGCAAGAATCAAGGGGAAGGTGTACAAGACATTTGTGAGACCGGCCATGCTGTATGTTTTAGAGGCAGTGTCACTGAGGAAGAGACAAGAGTCAGAGCTGGAGGTAGCAGAGCTGAAGATGTTGAGATTCTCTTTGGGAATTACAATGTTGGACAGGATTAGGAAAGAGTAAATCAGAGGGACAGCTCATGTTGAACATTTGGGGGACAAGGTTAGGGAGGCCAGATTAAGATGGTTTGGACATGTCCAGAGGAGGGAGAGGGACTATATTGGTAGGAGAATGTTGGACATGGAGCTGCCAGGCAGGAGGCAAAGAGGAAGGCCAAATAGGAGGTATATGGATGTAATAAAGGAGGATATGAAGCTAGTGGGTGCAAGTGTTGAGGATGCAGAAGATAGGGATAGGTGGAGAGAGATGATTCGCTGTGGAGACCCCTGAAGGGAAAAGCCGAAAGAAGAAGAAGAGGTTTCAAATATTATCTTCTGATTAATAATCAAGTATTTAAGTAAATCTAAAGTAATTTTGTGTGTTTACTTCCCTGTTAGGAAAGGATGTACAACAAGACTTTCTTAATGGCCAATTCAGTAGAGTTGTTAAGTTTTACAGCTACTATCAACATCTGTTTTCTTGTGAGGAAAAAAAACATGGAAATGACAAATTCAGCAGTATTTGAAAGAGATATATATGGGGGCTATGAAGACATAGGTATTTGTATAGATATTTCTTCCATATTCCAAAATCAGTGTCACACAGTGCAATCCCAAAAACCACCTACTAAAGAAAGGAGAGAGAGAGAGAGAGAGAGAGACAGAGAGAGAGAGAGAGAGAGAGAGAGAGAGAGAGAGAGACCCCAAAACAAGTGTTGTAACTTTTAATGTCAAAATATCACAGAAAAATTGAGTAAATGGTATGAGCGAATCCACTGCTTCTCAGGACCACATTGTTTTATTAATACAAAAACATCTCTACATATTTATATAAACAGTATACAGTATAGAACAGTTGTCATGAATATGCATAAATACAAGTAGGTGGAGCTAGAGGTGGAGATGTACATCAAATAGTAACACTGACATTCATTTCTAAAGCTAGAGGTTTGAACTAAACACTCAGGAAAACAATGTTGTTCCTCTTCATGGTGTTTTTCACTCTTGCTGATGTTGGTAAGTCATATACACTGCACACAAAATATTATTTTTTCTAATTAAGAAGACACAATTTTTCATGTGAAATGTGTCATTTATGATTAAAATATCACAATATTGTTGTAATGTTTTTATAGCAGAGGCTGCTGACAATAACATTAAACCAGATCAAACCAATGTATTTTCAATGGAAGGCAGCAACATCTCACTGTCCTGCACATATACTGGATCAGTTAACAGACTCCACTGGTATCGACAAAAACTTGGATCAAGACCTGAGTTTCTGCTGCTGATTGATGAAAGCACTGAAACTGTCACTGAGGCTCAACCACCTCATCCACGATTGTCCATAAAACTTAAAAAAGAGCAAGATAAAATGAATAAGAAAGTGGATCTGATCATCTCCTCTGCTGCTGTATCAGACTCTGCTCTATACTACTGTGCTCTGGAGCCCACAGTGACAGGAAATCCAGCTGCACTGTACAAAAACTTTCACACAGTTTTGTTATATTAAAAGCAGCTCTTCCAATGGTTTAGAGAAAGTTACATGTCCTTTTGGGAGATTCTATCTTTTTCTCTATTGGTCAGGGTCATAGTAGATACAGAGTCTGTCCCAGACATGAGGTGGGAAAACACCCTGAATGGGATGTCAGTCCTTTGCACTCCACAAACCCTTTCACACACTCATTCACACAGAAGTGCAATTTCTCCTAGCAAATCTTCCTACTATCATGTTTTTTTGGAAGTGATGCAAAACTGCACACAAACTGACACTAACCTAAACTCCTGTTAAAATCCTTCTGCTTAAAGTGTTTCTTGCGGTATGGTGTAATTTTTATAATAATGAAAGATTTCTACCCTCATGGTACAATTCCATATTGACTGATAACAAGTGCACTAAACACAAGGCTCAGGTCAATCCTCATAGCAGAATTCCACAATGCCAGTGGACTCATGATCCTCTCTGTTCTGTCTGGAGTAATTACACTGCAGATGAAGGGCATTTTATTGTCTAAGTGTCGTAACTTCACATATATAATAGTCAAACTAATCAGTTATAGCCCAATGTTCAACAAGTTCAACCTCAACAGAAGGAGATCATCTTCAAAACTAAGGATTATCGTATTATCAGCAAACCATAATAAATTGTGTGTGTGTGTGTGTGTGTTTAATCCCCTGATAGGAAAGGAAGTATGTCATGTGAACATAAAGTATTTCTCAATGGCCAGTTCAGTTTTGTTGTTGAGATTTACAGCTGTTTTCAACATCTGTTCCCTTTTAGTTTTCTATTATTATTTCTTTTTGTGCTTTACATTAAATAACGTAACCTGGTGTTGTAAATACAATTTAAATGTAAGTTCTAATAAATAATTACTAATCCACAGTATGAATATATATGTATGGCTGTATGAACTGTTTGCAGGTTTTTATTTTGTCCAAGTTAAGGTTTTTCTCTTCAGTGAACACAAGATGGCGCAGTTACTTATCTTATTGTGGGTTAAGTTCTAGAGACACTACCACACAACCTGCTCACATTCTCTGAGATGATGGAAGCTACTTTTCACAGTAAAACCTTTGTGACATAGAGTATACTTGTTCTTCTATCATACATACTGCTGATATAATATCCTAACCCCTGCCCTGGTTACTCTTAGTGCCTAAGCTAATTTCAGAGATATCATTCTGATTAAACAACACAACTGTCCACTTAACACTAAACTGTCATAAGAATAAATACTCATCTAATGTCATTTCTCTGACAAGCAAAAGCACCTGCTGTGTCAGAAACACTGAAAACTGGAAACTTATCTGTAAATCTGCCTTTACTCTTCTTTCTCTTCTTCTGATGCTATTGTGAGTTTAAACCTTAATTATCAAGCAAAAAAATGATTCCTTATTCTCAATTAAACCTTATTCTCTTCCACTTAGTGTTTCTAACATTAATCTGCCTGCTGGTGTTTATACAATAATTCTCTAATTTAGAGACATCACTAACATATATAATTAAAATACTGACAATGTAATTATTAGATTAGATTTTTACTAGATTAAACTGATCATTTTTACATAAATACATTATTTTCCTGCTTTCAGTATGTGTTTACTTAAATGTGCTCTGGACAGGTTTCCCATATGAGGCTGAATGTAAAGCCAGGATGTTTCAGTAAGAATCACCAATCTGACAACAACATTGGTGACACTGTCATGTGATGCTGTGGGGTGGAGCAATTTTGAAGCTTTATGGTGTTAACATATTAGATTACAGAAAGATCTCCACTATTTTCACTGAGCTAAGACCAGTCATCATGTTCACTGTTATATTCATGTATCTGTGCCTTTCACTAGGTGAGTTAACATTGACTTTTTGTTATTGCAGAAATATTAACTATATTATATTAAATATTAGTCTGTGTGGTGATGCAGTGTGAAAATGCAGAGTGTGGGTCTGACTTAAGTATTTCCTGTTGATTATTTAAAGGTTAAAAACATTATGTTCTCTTCTCTATGACAGGTGACTCCATGGCAGATTCAATAGAGCCAGATTTCCCTCATAAAGCTGTAGATGAAGGTGATGATGTTACTCTGTCCTGCAAAAAAAGTAGTACATCAGACTACCTGTACTGGTACAGACAATATCCAAAATCTAAACCTGAGTTCCTTCTTCAAATGTTTCAAAGCAGAACTCCAACTTCCAACACTAAACTAAGAATGTCTGCTAAATTTGAAGATAAACAAGTGTATCTGAACATCTCCTCTGCTGCTGTATCAGACTCTGCTCTATACTACTGTGCTCTGAGGCCCACAGTGACAGGAAATCCAGCTGCACTGTACAAAAACTTTCACACAGTTTTGCTACATGCCCTTTTGGGGAAGTCTCTCTTTCTTTCTTAAGATTCATAAAGAGTTTATATTATTATAATATTTGATTATTAGTAGACAGCTCATTCATTCATTCATTCATTCATTCCTTCATTCATTCATCCATTCATTCTTCTTCTATTCTTCTATAACTTTTCTATTTTGGCCAGGAAACCAGAAGTTACATTAGACAGAAAGTTAAACAGAAAGGTACTCAGAGGGTCCAATTGGGTCCATTTCTGAACTTCGGTGAAGCAGCTGAGGCTCTGTACAAGAAATGTACATGTTCACTTGCAATGGGATGTTTGTCATGAGATAATATAAATACTACACTCTTTATTTGTACACAGTTTCATGCTTAAATGAAAAATAATGATATAAAAATCCATCAATACAGATGATATTGATAAAAAATGATAGATTAGAGAAAGAAAAGAGGCTGGTTTGTTCCTCACCACAGTAAAATACTCCTCAACTGTTTGTAATCCTATTTAATAAACAGGTCATTAGGTCTACACACACCTAAATTTCCATTTCCCATCCTGCATTGTACCAGACTCCACTTCCCACAATGCACACTCACTTCCACATTCATTAGTTCATTTATTTTATTGAAGTATTTTTCATGCTATCAGTTTGTGTTTGTTTACCATGTGCTCAGGAAAATTTATCCATGTGGTGCTGAATGTAAAGCCAGAAAGCTTCAGTAAGAATCAACAATCTGTCAGTAACATTAGTGACACTGTCATGTGATGCTGGGGGGTGGAGCTTCATGAATGTTTATAATGTTAATATATCAGACTGCAGAAATTTTATTTTCATTTATAAGCTCATCCATCATGTTCACTGTTATATTCATGTGTCTGTGGCTTTCACTCGGTGAGTTAACATTGATTTTTGTAGATTCAGAAATTGTTTTTAATTAGATTACTTAGTCTTATTAGTTATGTAGTATATCTGCGTAATTTAACACTGCAATGTGTGTACTTTCATTCGTTTGTGTTAAAGCTTGACACAGGAAACCTGCTCTCCACATAGCAATATCTCTACAGATGGTATAACCACTACAGAACAATTCTGGGGTTTTTTAGCAGTGACTATAACTGCCTTATTTATTAGTGCATCATTTGTTTTCTGCTCTTGTGCACAGTATTCACAGTAAAATAAAGTCAATTCAGTTTAAGTTGAACAATGGATACTGCTACAAACAAGGAGACCACTCGCGTGCGGTGCTGCGTGTGCCGCTGTCAAACCTTTATATCCTTTTATTTAGGAATAAATATTTTACAATGCTAAAATAGCATGTCTGATGCAATGGTTTGTGAAGTAACAGTGTTTTTGTTCTGTGTTGTACTGGTTACTCAGTTCACTGTCACTGATATTGTTAAGTAATAATCTGTAAAAAGTTATACTACAACTGCATCACTTCCTGGGTGTGTCCTTCTAGAGACGTGTAAAGTTCAGCACATACAGCACTATTATACAGAATCCTCACAGAGCTGTGTTCAGAAATGGATCAACTATACAACTTACTGTACATAGTGAGATACATACCACTGATTCTCACTCTAGTTACAGGTAATTCATTTCATCAGTTTATCAAAAGTTTTAATTCTTACAATCATATTCAATTAGTTGCATTAATTAATAACAATGTTTTTTTTATTATTCATCCAGTCATTTGTTGATTTCTTAAGTCAATATTTGGTTTAAGAAAATTATTTCACTGATATATTTTTATATATATATATTTTTTTACACCAGGCAGTTTTGCAGATAAAATTGGACCAAAGGATGAAGATGCCAACATTGTCAGGAAAGAAACAGAGACTGTTACTCTGAAATGTTCATATGAGACAAGCAGTGAGACCATTTATCTTTACTGGTACAAACAATATCCTAACAGCGCACCACAGTTTTTACTGTATAAAGGCGCAAGGTCAAGATCTGACCAGAGCACTCCTGATGATCGTCGATTAGAGTCGAAAACCAGCAGAGACTCTACTGAACTTACTATCAGAGGTCTAAAGCTCTCAGATTCTGCACTCTATCTTTGTGCTCTTCAAGTAGCAGCACAGTGATACAGAGTCACTGAAAGGCTTTACAAAAACATAACAATGGAATATCTAAATTTATAAAGCCACAGAAGCCCCTTTACCAACATATCAGTTAACCACAGACAAACAACATTTGTGGTAACACATGCAGCTGGTGGGGAAAAAATGAAAAGAGATTAAAATAACACCTACACAAGAATCATAGTATATTCACAAACATCATGCTATTTTAATGACAATAACAGAATCGTTTTATCAGATGTTACTGGGGCATAGTATGGGCAATTAAAAAATGTACATTTTCCTTTGCTTTAAACTAAACTCTTAAATACCTCATGTTAAGTGTATGTGTTTGTTTGCTGCATGTTTACTGCTATATTATGTCTACTATTAGTCTTATTGTCATATTCTGTTCATCTTTATTATGGCACTATTATGTCTCGTCTATTTTTGTCTATTTTACATGCTGCTGCTGTAACAAGTTCCCTTTAGGAGATTAATAAAGTGTCATATTATCATGACCTAACACTGTGCCTGACTGTGTGCCCTGACCATGTCACTGTGTCTGGAACCATCACTATACCCTGACCGGACACTGAGCCTGGATCTGTCACTGGATTTTAGACCTCTAGCTTTCTTAGGTTTTGCATGTAGAGAGTCTCAAAAACACACAAAGAATGTACTTAGATTTAATGTTTGATTGATAAATGAAAAGGTGGCTGGTTTAATGTGATGAATACTCACTGGATGTGAACATTTCCCTGCTCAGAGGTACACTCCACTGGACTGGACAAGGCTGGATTTTCAGACACTAAAACATGTAAATGACCCTGTAACTACTGTCAGGCTGTTTATAGGTAAGAAATCATGAACATATTTAATAAATGAAGTGATCGATAATCATAAACAATTGAATTTTCATTAGGTCCATTTCATTAGGTGGTCATGGGTTTGAAAGTTCAGAGGCTGGCTCAATCTGAACTTTCACACCCATGACTACTGGCATTGCTAGCACCTTCATCTACCAGTTTGACTACAGGAACACATTTCCACTGTAATTATCTATGACATTATTACAGTCTATAATGGGGGACTCTTCTAAAGTTAATTAAAATGGAAAGAAGGCTAAACTTAACCTTTAAGATTATCTCTAATGTTAGCTCACCATGTTAATTAGATGATGTTTATTCAGTTGCTTCTGCTAACATTATGAATAATAGCGTATCATATTTTCTTATGATGATATGATGATTTTCTGATGCTAATTAATGAAGCTAGTGAACATGTAACACCAGCCATACAACATCATCCATGATTGTTCATTAAGTTTGACAAAAGTGGATCTGTTCATCTCCTCTGCAGCAGTGACAGACTCTAAACTGTACTACTCTGGTGCACACAGTGACAGGAAACCCAACTAGACTGTAGACAATGTACTACACATGATTCATTCATTCTGTGGAAATGCTTTCTTTATATTATGTTGGTAGATGCAGCTCAGGCTCTTTTGGTGAAAACAAGAAAAAGAGCAGAGAGAGAAGAGGGACAGAGTGATAGCAAAGCTAACAGAGAAAAAGATTCTCCTTTCCATTTTCTTACTCATTAATGTGTTAGTCCTGTGCATTTTGTATAGTACATGACCAACAAAAACTACATACTGTTCTAATGAACTGATGTTAAACAAAATAGCCTCACAGCGCTACATTTATTGAGTGTATACACCGACCAGGCATAACATTATGACCAGTGACATAACACTGATGATCTCCTCATCATGGCACCTGTTAGTGGGTGGGATATATTAGGCAGCAAGTGAACATTTTGTCCTTAAAGTTGATGTGTTAGAAGCAGGAAAAATGGACATGTGTAAGGATTTGAGTGAGTTTGAGAAGGGCCAGATTGTGATGGCTAGATGACTGGATCAGAGCATCTCCAAAACTGCAGCTCTTGTGGGGTGTTCCCGGTCTGCAGTGGTCAGTATCTATCAAAAGTGGTCCAGGGAAGGAACAGTGGTTGGAGCGAAGGCTGGTCCATGTGGTCCAATCTGATAAACAAGCTACAGTTGCTCAAATTGCTGAAGAAGTTAATGTGAGTTCTGATAGAAAGGTGTCAGAATACACAGTGAATGACGGGTCAGGGCCGTTTTAGCAGGAAAAAGGGGACCAACATGATATTAGGCAGGTGGTCATAATGTTATGCCTGATTGGTGGAACATTCTGCTCATTTAGCCACTCAGAATAAACTGTTTAATGAAGTCACACAGGACATCTTTAAGGAGCAAAACATAACTATTAGATAAATACAAAATGAATTTATATGAGTTTCTGGTTGTCAGTGAAATGTGGTTATAGTGAGAATGTTCTTTTAACTGAGAAAATTGTAGGAGAAAGTTTCTGTTCCTTAACAATTTTTTTGTCTAGATGATATTCTGTTTGTGTCTCCAATCCACTTACTGTCATGTTTTTAGAAGGTGATAGGAAACTGGATAACCTGGAGAAAACACACACAGGACTCAGGAAACTAACTTGTGCTAGTGGCTCCTTTCTTCACAAGAAGGCAAAGTCAGTTAGTTTATCATGGGCTAAGTACAATACTAGTACTAGTTCCTACTCACATACCCCAGAGATGTAGATTTATTTGATTATGAATAACACAATGATATAGGCTATACCCTTTCTTCAATCATACACACATAGTACTTTCAGATATCATGCATTGCATAAAAATAGATTGTATATGATTTGCAATTTTATTGCAGTCTTAAGCAACTAAAGAAAGCTTTGGCTTCAGTTTCAGTAACCTCCACTCCTTCCAGTTTTGGCTTCAGTATTTCTTTAAATAAGTGTGACCTAATATATTTTACTCCAGCAGGGACAAGCACATTACAGCTACAATAAATAAAAGCAACTTTGTACATGTTCTCTTGTTATGGGGGTGTTTGTCATGGGATAATGAAAATACCCAACTCTTTAACTGGTATGAGTTCCTTCATAATATTCTTCAAAGTGGAGATTTCCAACACTGACCCAAAAATGTCTGCTAAAGTTGATGATAAACAAGTGGATCTGATCATCTCCTCTGCTGCTGTATCAGACTCTGCACTATACTACTGTGCTCTGCAGCCCACAGTGACAGGAAATCCAGCTGCACAAAAACATTCACACTGTTTAACTACACTGAAGGCAAATATACTACCAGCTTCTTTAAGCTGATCCCATTAGGGTTGGTTTAGCTGATCTCAGTGCCTGGGTTGGTTCCGTACTAAGGCCGCAGTGAGAGAATGCAAGATCCTAGATGTTGGACTCTCTCTGTGTATCTTACATATCCACATCAATTAACTGATATATGCAATTGATTTGATTTTTATTTTTAATATTTGACTATATACACTTGGAGAAGTTCATTTATTTTTAATCACACTCTCTGGTGTCACCCAGATAAGGACATTGATGATCTCCACTTTATATTAGAATATTCTTGAGACAAATGTAAGACTGTCCATGAGCTTATGTTGGGCTGAAACTGGATCATATTAAAGGACAATAATCACAAGCACAAGAGCAAATTTGTCTCTTTAAGGATGCTGAATCTGAGGACTTGTTTTTGTCTAGGTTAATGTCAGAAATACAGATAAAAAAGAAAAAGACGGGTTATTCTTGTGTTCTGATATGCTGAAATGCTGTAATGATTCCAAATGAATCTGTGAATTGAAACTGTGAACTATTCCCAGCGTGGTGAGCAATACTTTTGTTTTAAAATATATTGATGGTTCTTGATGTAAATAATGTATATGTCTATTTAAATTCAGCTCCTGCAGATGGCAGTACATGACATGAAAATACTCTAGAACTGAACCTGATTGGACCTGGACACAACAGAACCATGTGGAGTGTTAAAGTAGCCATGAACATTAAACCTGAACAAAGCTTCAGCACAGATACATGGTGTGTGGAGTGCAGTCCGACTGAAACACTTGAATTACTGCAGAATCTTGAGCTTAATACAAGATGCTTATGTATTTGTGCACATGCTCTCAAACACCACCTTGTTAGGGGTTTTATATTGTTATAATTTTATGGGGAATTTTTTTAAATCCTATCAATCACTACAGTACCTCTGGTGTTTTGTTTAGACTTTAAGGGTGTACTATAAATCTGCTGAAGAATTTAATTTCACAATAAGAATTGTTTGTAATTGCAACAATATATTTTGTAGATTAGAAAAGGTTTAAGTTCATAGAAATAGGAAATACAGGAACTAAATATATGAATCTTTTGCTCATTAAATTCTTTTAGAACATGTGTGTGTATTTTACATAATGCGGCAAATCCTGCACTCTGATTGGTTAAAACAGAGGGAAGCTACAGTTGAGGCTTTGTACACAAGAAATGCTTAGATGCTTCACTGAAGACAGAGTAGAAGGAAACTTGACATTTACAATAACATAAAAAGGAAACTTTCAGAAGAACAGAGGAAATTAAAGCATGATGGTTTTCTGTATGTTTCTGTTTTTTACCATGTTCATAGGTAAGCTTATATTTTATATATCCCCATATATCATGTTTAAATGTTTTATAACTAGTAAAGAAATGTTTCCATGTGTGAGTGTTTTAGATTGTAAGCATGTACTGTATGTATACTGTATAATATAAAATGATAATATTCTGAAATAAATGTCCTCTTCAGGTGAGAGCACACAGGACAGCATTACTCCAACATCTTCTGCTGTCTATGGTAAAGAGGAGCAAGCAGTTACACTCTCCTGTGATTATAAATACACTGTTTCTATGAACAATCTACAGTGGTATGGACAATATTCCAATGCAGCACCAGAATTCCTCGTTCTGTTGACGGAATCGGGAGGGAATCAGACAGGTGATACTCCTCATCCTCATTTGTCTGCTAAAGTTCATAAGAGTCTGAAGCATGTGGATTTGGAGATCTCGCCTGCTTCAGTATCAGACTCTGCACTGTACTACTGCGCCTTGCAGCCCACAGTGACAGGAAAGTCAACTTCACTGTCCAAAAACCTACAGAGACCTCAAACATGAAAGAGTTATTGATCCAGTAGAAATATATGTATATAACCATATATGAATACTTTATTTGAAGTGAATAGACAAAACATTCTAAGTGAATCCAAATACTGATAGAAAAGTTAGGTGTGTGTTTGAAGAAGCCACATGTTCACTCCCTCTGCAGTATTAAGTGCAGTTCTCATAAACAATAGTGGCAGGTTTGATGGTTTATTTACTTAATGACAGTGTAAAGATCACATGCTGGAAAATTTGGATATTGTAAACTTTTTTGACAAGCAGCTGATTTGACTTTTTTTTTTTTTATTTATTTGTTTGTTTGTTTGCTTGTTTGTTTGTTTGTTTTACTGAGCATGAGATTTAATGTGTTCATCATGTGTGTCTTTGCAGGGTCTTTAATATATTTTTGAGAATTACTGGATACCTGAAAGTATGTATAACTAAGAATAAGAATTGTGGAAAATAAAAACACAGTTTCCATCACACAATCAGGAAATAAATAAGCTCTACTGAAATAGTGCTCCATAATCCATTCTTGAGGTAGATGAGCTACAACAGCTAAAGACCACATGGGGTTTCATTCCTGTTCACCAAGAACAGAAATCTAAGACTACAGTAACAACCCTGTAAATGACATAAATCATGTAGTAGGAATACTAAAATATTTTTTAAAATCCATAGCTACCACATGGGACTCCATTACAGCTTCCTAGTGTCACCCTATCGAACAGATGAGACCTTGTAACAGTTACCAAACCATACCTCACCAGCCACCTGAGTTTCTTTAGCAACCAGCTAATTCAATTTTATTACCAACTGGAATCATTTTTAAACTTACTGCAAATATCACAGAAACTACTTGAAGCCTCATAATATTCACCAAGCTATACTGGAGCAACAGTACAGTTTCCAGCAAAGAAGCTACAATCCTGTAAACTTGACCTATACTGAAACCTCCACCTGACACTAAAGCAAGCTTGTTCTACAAGAATTGATTTTGATCTTCATGTCCACCGAGATTAATGACATATTTGGCCCAATGGCAAGAGCTGCTTGCTTGGTTCACACTTAGCGTCTGCATTCCAAAAAGGTTCGAATCCCACAGGAGCCCTCGCTTTATTGTTAACTTGACTTTGTGTAACCGAGTTCCTTTTACTCGGACCCCAGTCCATATGAACTGGAAGGTCACAGAGAGTTACAGAGTACAGTGAACCTCCATTGGCACACACCAAGCAGAACAGGGACGACCTGGCTCGTTGGTCTAGGGGTATGATTCTCGCTTTGGGTGCGAGAGGTCCCGGGTTCAAATCCCGGACGAGCCCTGGTTTTACATGGAATACAGTGGGTGGGATAAAACTAATGGAAACTTGCACTGCCGGCTTGGTTCTTGCTTGGAAGTTTGTTTCTCCAGAGGTCCAAGGAGGTTCAAATCCCACTGTAATTACCTCTGAAAATTAAAGCTCCAACCTGGAGCCTCTCTCTGGAATACAGGGAGCGGGATGGAGAATGTCACACTTTGTGGAGACCTGAACCTCTGAAATATTAATATAATAGAGTACAGAAAGACCTCAGAATATTGTCATTTTACTAACACCATTCATCATGTTCACTGTTATATTCATGTGTCTGTGGCTTTCATTAGGTAAGTTAACATTGATCTTTTCAGAAAGGAGATAATAAATTAATGATTAATTAGCCTGTGTGATGTTAAGAAAAAATAGAATATGACTTATATAACTAAAAACTAAAAAATTATTATGTTCTCTTCTCTATAACAGGTGACTCCATGGCAGATTTATTAGAACCACTTTTCACTCATAAAGTTGTAGATGAAGGTGATGATGTTACTCTGTCCTGCAGCAACAAAGACAGTGGTTCAGTAAACAGTCTACAACGGTACAAACAACATCCAAAATCTAAACCTGAGTTCCTTTTTTTCATCACTCCATGTGGAGGTAAATCCCTATGCCACCACGTCTGTCTGCTAAAGTTGATGATAAAACTAAACAAGTGGATCTGATCATTTCCTCTGCTGCTTTTAATGTTTGATAATATACAATTAGAAGGTAATTTATTCATAATCACACTCTCTGGTGTCACCCAGATGAGGATGGGTTCACATTTGAGTCTTCCTCATATCGTCTCACAGAGTTTTTTCTTGCCGCTGTTGCCTCAGAGTTGCTCATTAGGGGTAAAGTTAATTTTCAACTTTGTAATTTCTATTCTGAATTTCTGTATTTCTGTAAAGCTGCTTTGAGACAATGTCCATTGTTAAAAGTGATGTACAAATAAAAATGAAGTGAACTGAATTGAATTGAACTGAATTTAATTACCTTTTGGTTATAGACACAGCAAATTTACTTATGAGAGATTTTGTTTAAATCTGGATCAGTTTCCTATGATTTTCCACAGCAAATTATCATAATTATTTATAAATTTACAAATAATTTAAAAACCACACAAACAGATAAAGGCTTATAGTATTGTATAGATGATGAATCTTGAAATACAACACCAGCCATAATGACTCTAGATTTCTGTCACTGACACTGTGTGAAGTGATCTGTCCAAAATAACACTAAAACTGCATCACTTCCTGGGTGTGTCCTTCTAGAGACGTGTAAAGTTCAGCACATACAGCATTATTATACAGAATCCTCACAGAGCTGTGTTCAGAAATGGATCA